>NC_137810.1:49902042-49919542 GCF_963921795.1 Nannobrachium achirus
CAGTTGTCCTCCTGTAATGCTTCCAACTGAAGAAAGTTCTCAGTTTCAGAACAAAGCACAGCTATGAAAGGATTGATTGTGGAAAAGAGAAGATGTTTTGGTGAGTGTGACAGGGCAGAACCGGATGGGATCTAATTTGAACGTATGAATTTGTTCTCTGATCGGCTTGATTGACTGACCTTTTATTGACACAAACAAACATTCAATTGCCCACAGTAGTAGTCAAAAGAATGACAAAGGGTAGAGAGCAAGTTATTTCCATGGCGGTCATTGAATGTACACTACAAAAGCTATATAAAATACATTTTTGTTGCCCCCGCCCCCCCATCATGACATCATGATTTATGGTATTGAATGCTTTTTGGAGATCTAACACAACCATAACATATTACCAAACTGTAGGTCCTAGGACTTTCTAATTGGCTAATGTGTGTATACAAGTTTGTTATTAACCACTTTTAACCTGGGTGCCTGTTTTTTAAGTAGATAGATCTCCTATCTGCTATTTTTGGCCCGTGATGAAGTATTAATAGATCTTGTGTGATTACCTTTTTAAACACAAATTATAAAGAACAAAAGAGAGCAAAACGATTATGTTCCAAAGTAAGCTGCATTCCAGTATGGCCCAGCAGTCATTGAACCACAGTGTGATTGCTGCTCTTATGAAAAGTGTTCTTTCAATCATATTTAATCCAATGGGGCCAAATTTGTCTATGCACAAAAATAGAGTAAAGTGTTCCAAAGACTATCAAATATTATAATGTATTCGAGCTACTTCGATGAAGATTAATAACCATCTTAGCTATATAAAACACAAGAACTAGGACGCAGTGAGGTAGAGCAGCCATCTGGAAAATGTTAAGGTCCCCCCTGTTTCGACCCCCAGCTCTGGCCCTGTGTCGGTCCAAGTGTCCTTGAGAAAGACATTGAACCCCCATCTGCTACCTGAGCGCCACCAAGTGGCTGCCCACTGCCCCCAATGATTAGCATGGCTCAAATACAGGGTATGGATTTCTTCAAGGGGGTCAATACAAAAGATAGTGCGTGCATGCGTGGGTGCGAGCTAAAATGCTAAAATAGCCAGCATTCTCACACCCGGGTGACGAGTTTAGAGTGATGCACGAATAAGGAAATTATTGGCCGATACTGATACCGATATTTAAAAATAACAATTTAGCCGATAACCGATACCGAGATCGATATTTGTTTATTTTGGTTTTGGTGTTATAATTTCCTCCTTTTGTGCGATGGAAACAAATACAACTTCATTATAAGAAATAACTGTTCAGAAATACAGCTTGGTAGGCAGCAAATAACCAACACACCAACATAACCAGCGCAAAATGTATGCTTATCAACAACAGATAAATATCGGCTACTGCCATCGGTTAACGTCAGCTTTATTTGCCGATACCGATGTTGACCGATAATGGCAAATATCGGCCGATGCCGATGGTGTGGCCGATATTTCGGTGCATCCCTAGTCTGGACAGGTTTGATCATGATGCAGCACCCATTTCACACGAAGGGACTCCCTGTTGCATCGCATGTTGACGAGGATTTACAATTCTCTGCCTTCTAATGGTAATGCAACTTGAGCGGCACTACTCGTTGGCCTAACCACTCGTTTGGCTAATTCGATTCCTCATGGGGCTTAAGTCTGCCTTGTTTTAAATGTTTTAGTGGACAAGTCAGGCTATTACGAGTTTGGATTACGGGACAGGGTCGCGTCATAAGCAAGGTCAAATGTTGACCAAGCTGAGCTCATCTTCTATCTATCTATAAATTAGCCAAATCTACGTGTGTGTGTCTGTCTGTCTGTCTGTCTGTCTGTCTGTGTTTACGCCCTGTAGCCAATCACGGACCACGGGCCGTGTCTGCCCTATAGCCAATCCGAAACACTGTAAAAAATAAAAGTTGGGAAAACTCAAAATTTTAAGGCAACAAACTTCAGAAAACTTTTAAGTTAGACAATCAAACATAAAACTTTAAGTTTTGCTTAAATTGGTTTAGTTGGTTTATCTTAACATTTTAAGTTGCCTCAGCTTTTATAATTTTTGCTTAACTTAAAATTCTAAGTTGACCTAAACTTAAAAGTTTTCTGAAGTTTGTTGCCTTAAAATGTTGAGTTTTCCCAACTTTTTATTTTTTACAGTGAAGGGGCAAAGGGTGACATCTTAATATCACGGCATACGGGTATTTATCCACTTTATAAATAGGCGATCTCTAGACGTGAGCCTACCCAAGACTGGACAGGTAAGGATCACTTAGGTCCTTACACAGGTGAGGAGAGGAGTAGGATCTAGTATAGTACATGTAGGCTGTTATGTATGATCTGTGAGTGAAAATACTGTATGTTGTTATAGATATAGTCCGTGTTAAATGATGAACATTACAATTAAATCCATTGCGCAATGTAAGTATGGTAGTGTGGGTGGATCAGCCCACTGGAGGATAATGCACTTTTACAGATAGGCCTGTTATACAATTATAACAAAACTGGTCATTCCAGCAGCAATACGAACAAAAAAGAACAGAACAGAATATATATGTTTTACATTATAAACAACCCAAAACCCACCAAACATTTTTAATACAATACAATACAACATTACAGTATGGATAATAGTATGTGGTGGTGGGTTATAGGCCTACAGTAACCACCTCAAAGTAATGTGCCTCTGCTAAAGGAGCACAATGACATCATCAATGGGTGTTCCATGATAGCCTTTCTCTTCTTGGAACATGTGCATACTGTAATAGAAGCCATTGTTCTTGCATTATTATTTATTTTTAGTTTGAAGATCTTGTTGGAAATGAACCTACCATACTGATGAAGTCACTGGCAGGTTCCTGAACTGTCCTCAGCCCTCCTCTGAGGCAGAAATGGTGCCACATCATCATGAGCATTAGTGAGGACCAATTATATGAAGATAAAATGGTTGAAGTGCTCCTTTAAAGCAAACTACAGTGGAACCCAGTACCACCAGCAGCAGCAGCAGCCCAGTCTTTTTGGAGCGGTGAAAGCGCTCCCAATAGACAGGTATGTCTGTGGCTGGCTGGCTGGCTATGTGGCTGGCTGGCTATGTGGCTGGCTGGCTATGTCTGTAGCCTGGCAATACCTCTAGTGGCCACACACAACACACATGTTAAAGGAGGGGCGCTGTTTAGCAGGCCAGGCACACTCAACACACACACACACACATGCGCGCACGCACGCGCACACACACACACACACACACACACACACACACACACACACACACACACAGGGTATAGCTGCTCAGATTCACCGCTCCACTTCGAACCGAGGTTTGATTTTTTAGGCTAGTGCAGTGGTTCTCAAACTTGGGGTCGGGACCCCAAATTATTTTGTGGGGTCCCCAGATGATTAGCTTAATGTTATTGTATTTCTTCTCACTCAATGGTAAACAAACCAACACACAGGGTATCATAAAGTGACAATGTAAGGACTTTCAAGACCGTTTTAATACCAAACTGGCCAAACTGTCAAGTAGGCTATAAGTAAGGAAGAGGCGAACATTGTGAAACGCGAGGCGTTGTGAGCATGTAGATCGGCTATTTACACAATATTTATCTGTGGAACCGAATCACATTAATACCTACAATTCCAAGTGCTTGTCAGGGTGGGTGTCCCCAGTTCAAATATAGTCTATTTATTTTGGGGGTCACGGCCTAAAAAAGGTTTGAGAACCCCTGGGCTAGTGGTTTTGACTTACACAATGGAATGTACTTGAACGGCAATGAATTAACAGACTACATGGAACAACACAAATAAATAAATAAACAATACGTTATTACTATTTTTCTAAACCCAGCTCAATTGTAATATAAGGCCTATGTTGTTGAAAAGCAACTGAGGGACAAGAGGAGAAGCTTTAATGTGCCAACAAGAGAAATTAGCCTCCCAATAAGCAGGGCTGCATGAGGGCCGCAGATAAGAACGGCTTAAACCGCCACATCCAGGCAGGATTATTAGGTATTGACTTATGTCTATAAGTACGGCGCGTGCGTGCGCACACACACACACACACACACACACACACACACACACACACACACACACACACACACACACACACACACACACACACACACACACACACACACACACGAGGAACAAGGAGAGGAAAGGAGACAGACAGACAGACAGACAGACAGACAGACAGACAGACAGACAGACAGACAGACAGACAGACAGACAGACAGACAGTAGGGCCTATAAATGGAGGTATTTGTACTTTACTTGAGTATTTCCAATACTTTTACTTCTACTCCACATCTCGGATCCAAATATTGTACTTTTACTGCAATTATTTGGAATTTTCAGTTACTAGCCTACTTTATAGATAGCTTATTATAGGTCTAATAATAATAAAATAAATAAATACAAATAAAATAAAATAAAAACATACATTATAACCACACATAATGTATGCCTATATAGCCTACATTTCGGCCAATTGAAAATAGCAGATCTATAAGCTCACAATACATTGCGATTGCGATCTACAAGCTCACAATGCATCTTCTATTTTCAAAAGATGTTGGTACATTTTGCATAATGAGTGCTTTTTTACTTTTGGTACTTTATAGGCCTATATTTTGATGCCATGTTGTAGGCCTACTTTTACTCAACTAAATTATGAATACCAGACTTTTAGCCTACTTGTAAGGGTGCCCACACACCAAAATATCTAGAGTGGAATCCGCCAATGAATGCATTTCAATGAGAATGGAGCGTTTTTTGCCAGTAGGCCTAGAGGATTTCTGCAAAAAACGCTCCATTCTAGGTATTTTGGTGTGAGGGCACCCTCAGAGTATTCCTAGCAGTAGTGATATACTTTTACTCAAGTAAAACATTTGAGTACTTCCATATAACTGGAGCTCCTATCATATCTCGATCAGAAAGTGTGCTGCCTGCAGATGAGCATCTATAGGAGGCAACACATGATGACGTCTCAACGGGGAATCAAGAGTCAAGTTTTCTGACAGCGAATCCTCACGCGCACACTCACCGAGCGCACCTTGCCAGCTTTCCTCTCTCTCTCTTTCTCTCTCTCTCTCTCTCTCTCTCTCTCTCTCTCTCTCTGTGAGAGACCCTGCAAGGCTGCAACGAGATTGAGTGACCGAGAAAGAAAGAGGGAGGGGGAGAGAGAGAGAGAGAGAGAGAGAGCGAGAGAGAGAGAGAGAGAGAGAGAGAGAGAGAGAGAGAGAGAGAGAGAGAGAGAGAGAGAGAGAGCAGTCCCATCCATTCCAGACAGACAGTCAGTGTTCAGTAAACGGAGGGAAAAGACGCACTTCGCGCACTTCAATAACGGCCGCTCTTCAGAATAACCATTAAGGGCTCATCATTAGTGGACTCGTTGTCACAAACAAGGACACAGATTAGTTTCGGTGCGTCACAATTAAACAATTAAATCGGGTGGAATTTTGCGCGCAGTGCAGTACACCGGTCACACACACACGCACACGCGCGCGCGCGCACACACACACACACACACACACACACACACACACACACACACACACCATGGCATCGTTTTGGAAAGTAAACGAACAACGCGTCTCCCCGGTGACAACTCATTCCCAAAGATGGAACACCCAGACCTGCGGATCCAGCAGCGCGACGACAGGGCAAGAGTCCAACAGCAGAGCCTGAATGCACAGCGCACTGGACGGATAAACGCCGCGGTCACCTTCGCTCGGGATCAACGGCTTTTCTGTGGCAATGCGAGAAGAGGCGCAAGAAAGTGCGTGTGAGTGAGCGACTGAACCGAGGGGCTTCTCGAGAGAGAGGCTGGATATTAACAGCATCCAGACAGCCAGGCAGCGACAGCCGGACCACCAGAGCAGCCGTCTCGCCCTCCTCGTCGCCCCGCAGACCCATGCAGGATGCCCGGGGAGCGCCGGGGAGTCCTCCTGGTCCTGGTCCAGCTCAGCCCGAGTTCATGACGCTCTGGGCGGCTTCGTCATGCGTCTCCTGCCCGAGCCCAGCGCCCAGTCCCTCCGGCTCCTCTTCCTCTTCATCTTCGTGATGGGGGTCGCCCCGTCCCCGGCCCTCACGGCCGGCTGCCCGGACCGGTGCGTGTGCGACGACCAGCTGGTGGTCCAGTGCGCCGGGCAGGACCTGACCATGTTCCCCTACGACCTCCCGCTCGCCACGCGGCAACTCATCCTGTCCAACAACCGCATCGCGGACCTGCCGGCGCTGCAGCTCAACTACCTGTCCGACCTGGTGTATCTGGACTGCAGCAACAACTCCCTGACCGAGATCAGCGAGTCCACGTTCGGGAACCTGCGGAAGCTAGCCTACCTGGACCTGTCGTTCAACCTGCTGCTGCAGGTCGAGGACCGGACGTTCGGACCCCTGTCGTCGCTGGTGATGCTCCGGCTCACGGACAACCCGGGGCTGGGGGAGATGCACCCGGACGCCTTCGCCGAGAACCTGGCACTGCAGGTTCTGGACGTGAGCCGGAACAACCTGACGACGCTCAACATCAGCACGCTGATCGCCCTGCCAGCTCTGCGGTCCATGGGGCTGAGCGGCAACCCGTGGCGGTGCGACTGTGACACGGAGGACCTGTGTCTCTGGGTGCAGATAGAGGGCTTCAAGTTTCAAGGTGAGGAGAGAAAGCACAAACGGAAGGGAGTGATAAACCTAAAACAGTATATCATTATTATTGTTATTATTTTTAATCATAAAGGACATAAAGCAATGGTTCTCAAACGTTTTCATGTCAAGGACCGCCAAATTGATACTTATTTGCCCACGGACCCCCATTTGAAAAAATAAATAAAAATAAATGCCAGGGAGTTAGGGACCCCCATATAAGAGAAGATTTCTATGGTTCTATAGCAGTGATTCTCAACCATTTTAGTTTGAAGGACCCCCATGCAGTTTGACATACAGACCCCCATTTAATGGCATTTCTATCTCTGGGACCCCGATTTATATTGTAAAATCAATGTTAATTTAACTCTGAAAGTGTTTAAATTAACATTGATTTATGAAACCAAATGGACCCGTGTACACTCTCAGAGTTACAGACCCATAGGGGTCCATTTGGTTCCTAACTATCATTTAGCTGGGGACCCACTGGAACTCCCTCAAGGACCCCCAAGGGTCTCCGGACCCCACTTTGAGAACCAATGACATAGAGGACCTGCAATGCTGTTGCATCACTGTTGTATTGTTGTTGTTTTTTTTAAGTTATGCTCTTTTAGCATTCATTTCTATTTGACGTGGGGATTAGCTTACAGTCCTGTGTTGAATGACAAGCTTTATAGGCCTGACTGGCTCTCCTGTCGCACTTGATCCCTTAAAACAGTGTTTCTCAAACATTTTCATGTCAAGGACGCATGTCCACAGACCCCCATTTGAAATTGGTTTGTTCCAGGGATAAAGGGTGTTAGATTAGCTTTGGTACATATTTCTACAGCTGTCCATACAGTATACTGTAGGTGGGGAGCCAACATTGAGTGAAACCTATTTGAATTATTCTTACACACTAGACTACATTCTCTCTTTTATAGCCAGTGAAATAATGGTGAAAATTCAACTTTATCATTTAGCTGGGGACCCTGTGGAACACGCTGTAGGGAGCCCTGGGGGGTCCCAGGGCTGCACTCTAAAAACGACTGGCATAAATGTCCTGTGTTGTCATCACAAAGCAACAAGCAGCAAAGGGCCTGCATGTGGCTGATGTCCACTCCTGCAGCAGGCAGGGCAATATTGCATCCTGGCCAATAAACACACAGCAGCTCCTCTGAGGATGTCCTTATCCAAGGTTTTATCACTTGCTATTGTCACATCAACGCATTTAGATAATTTGATTTTGGGCGCACAGTCAGTAGTTCCTGATAGTGGACCTCTGCTGATGTCTTCATCTTAATCAGTTAGCATGCAGTGCACGCACGGTACATGCCATGGCATGCACCTGCACACACATGCACGCTTTCTCTTTCTCTTTCTTTCTCTCTCTCTCTTTCTCTCCTCCCCCTCTCTCTCTCTGTCTCACACACACACACAATACACAAGCTTTAACACGAATAGTTTTACCTCGTCTCCTCTCTCCCACCAGCTCTGCTGTAAAATCTCCTCAAACTGCCCTTCACAACTCGATAAAAACTCAGCTCCCCCTTAAAATCTGCAGACTTGCATTTATAGGCTGTGTTCACAGCATTTACACTTATTCATAATGTGTCAACAACCTTAGTTGCCATGCATATACTGTGTGAAAAGTGTTTTTGTTTTTGTTATTAAGTTAACCACTTAAGCCCCATATGGGAAGCCGGCTTCCCATGACCAGTCACCAAACTGTTCAGAGGTCAATAAATCAATAGAGACTAAATCAAATTACAATTTCAATGTTGATTCTGCTACAGGGGCCATACAGCACATATAATCAGCTGCCATTGTATTTTTCATCCATGCATTACTCTTATTACATTATTACAAATTATTTTTACTAGTTTTTATCATTTTTCACCCTATACTTTTACATTACTAATATTACAGCACTACTCTCACTAAAACATCTGTAGAGTTTGCATAGTTTGAAATATATTCATAAGATTTTATCAATTGATGATATCTTGATGGACAATTTCTCTATTCACTATATATGTCTCCAATGAGGTCTTGAGTCTTTTTCACTATTCAGAATTCAGATTTTCCACAGGCGGAGGTCTTTTTCAATCCTCTTTTCCCTAGTAAGTGATCACAGCAGTACAATTCGGTAAGAGAAATGTGATGTTTTACACTGCATTTGTGAATTTTCAGGGTTTGGCTTACATTTGGTGGGTCAAGAGTAGCCACAATCATTGTAGTTTTGTGTCCACAACTGTTCTAATTTGGGCATGCATTTTTGACGGATTCTTCCCCTGGACCCCCCTGGGGTTCAAGTGGAAAGCTCTTTACTAGTAATCATTGCTATAGATGTTGGTTCATTAACAGGGTTATCCCCGTCTGTCCAATAAAATGAACTTTCAGGTGGGTTACACATGTCATCCAATCAGGAGAGAGAACCCCACAGAGATCATTTAATCAGCTTGTGTTTCAAATGGCAGTGTTGTGTTGCTGTAGGGTTTGCGTCCAGTCACCTCGGCTTGACCAGAGCAACAGCAAAGCGTATTACAGACAGTCCCAGCATGGGTTTCCATGAACTCGGGGCCCAAAGTACGTTCTAAGAAGCTTATCTGAAACCGAGCCGTATCGCATGGAAGAACATCCAGAACCTGTGAAATACGTTCCTACACGTCATCATGGCATGGTACGCTTAGTTCCTGTATAGGTGAAAAGAGCCATTAGTGAAGATTGGCCTGATTTAGCTGCAAGCACCTTAGATGCTAATATAAATGCTATCTGAATCTAAGTTGCAATACCCTCTATTGACAGCCCATTCATGAAAAGTCCTATCTGAATGTATTAAGGACAATAAACTCTGCCATATCTTTGGTTAATAAAATCCACCATTCATTGTCATGTTATGATACTTTCTGTCAATGAATTCCATGCAGTGGTTATTTTTCAAAGTGTTTGAGTTTGTAAGCGCTTGTTGTAAATCACTCAATGTTCTGCACACACCACCTGTTTCGTACTCGCACACATATGCAGGAGGCAGCAGGACGCTGAGTTATCAAAAACTAAATGAAGGATTTTTATGAACCGAAGACTTGACAGAGACAAAGAGCGATCCTCACAGGTGCGACATTGGTGAGTTTAGCATCCTTTAATACAATTAGATGGGACTTTTCCTGAATGGGCTGTCAATGGAGGTTGTTGCATCGTAAACCGGAAACGGTTTCTATAGAAAATGGTAAAATAAAATCATATGCCAACAGCGTTTTCAGGGGTTGAAAACACAACAAAGTGAAACTTCCTTCCAGTGTGGAAATCTTTGAGAGCGCTCTACCTTGCGTCTCCAACTCTCCGGGGAATCCAGGAAAATGTGTGAGGTCATTCATGAATGACGTCGGCTCAGCTATGCAGCCACGCAGCATCGGAGAATGTAAACAAAGCAAGCGAGACAGCTTTGATAGGAAGTAGAGCGGACATTACGTCACTTGTCTCTCTGGCAGTTTGTCACCGCCACCTAGCTACCTGGCACACTACAGTGTTTCGTTCACTCATGCGTCTTCGTATAAACGCTGGAAAAGAACTGACAACGCAACGGGACCTCGCCTTTTCCTCTATAGACCGTTGTTGTCTAAACGGGTCCTTAGCTGCAGATAGCATTTATAGCATCTAAGTTGCTTGCGGCTAATAGGTTTGATTAATGGAACTCAGGTCATTTTGTATCACCCTTGTTCATAACCCTTAAGCCATTAAAACGGTGAAAGAATCTCTGCCACTTTAGATTTGACTTGAGTTATAACAACATAGGTTTTGGTGGTCGATCCAAAGGGTGTTCGACCTAATGACATGTTACCGTTCTGATCTTCAGCCTTATCCCATGTGAGGAGAAAAATCAGTTTCAGTTTTGGTGGAGGAGACAGGTTTTCCTCCAATCAGGATAGAGTGGGGCCACCTGGGGACACGTTTAACAAAGGAGAATGTCCAGTACATAGCAGCTTGGTCCCTGTATGTGTGTTAGTCAGTGGTCATCGCCATGTTGGCTTGTGATTGACCTTTTTGTCAAAATTAAATTTTTGACACATACTATACAAAATGAGCGGACACCTATATTACCAGTAAGACTCCCTAATCGGGAGATAAGCGACCGTCAGGTCACATACACAAACTTAAGAAGGCAATGGAAGGCAATCAGGAGGGAATATGGGAAATGGGACAGATCCATGTTGATGACATGACTTTAGAGATACTGTGTACCGCTTTGCGTGATTTTAGGGCAAAATCTGTAGGAGCAGTGTCCAAAAATGGGTTTTGCAAAAATCGGCCTGATGGTGGCGCTAGATGGGAGAGATGCATGTTAATGACATGACTGTAGAGATACTGTGTACCGCTTTGCGTGATTTTAGGGCAAAATCTGTAGGAGCAGTGTCCAAAAATGTGTTTTGCAAGAATCGGCCTCATGGTGGCGCTAGAAGAGGGCCATGTGAGAAATGAGGTTGTGGTTTGGCAGCCAAGGAGTGTGTGTGCAAAGTTTGGCAGGGATCGGGGGCAACGGTGGCGGAGATGGTCCTTAGCGTTAGTGGAGTTCTCCCTAACACTATGTTCCTCTACATCCCAAATCCTTGGCAAATCCGGAAAGACCCATCATCTGGTCCGAAAATAACAAAAACTGTTTAGCCCCTCACCAAACCAAAAGTATCAGTGGACATTTGAAAGCTTACTCTACTTAGTGGACGCGGTCTGAGCCTCCCATCACACGATTAAAATACATTTCTAGGGCAAAATGAAAAATATTCTACCGGCTGGAGACTCCATTTCTTCTAGTTTTTCACTATTTGTCGCCACCATCAAGGTCCCAACTCACTACTGCCGCGCAGGTCAGAGGACCGAATTACACATTAGTCTCATTGGGTGTTATTCAGCTCTGTGACGTTGGAAGCGCTCCATCCGGTGGAATATTTTTCATTTTGCCCTAGAAATGTATTTTAATCGTGTGATGGGGGCTCAGACCGCATCCACTAAGTAGAGTAAGCTTTCAACTGTCCACTGATACCTTTGGTTTGGTGAGGGGAGAAACCGTTTTTGTTATTTTTTTGACCAGACGACGGGTCTTTCCGGATTTGCCAAGGATTTGGGATGTAGAGGAACATAGCGTTAGGGAGAACTCCACTAACGCTATGGACCAGAGCTAGGGAAAAGTGTGACGCGACGGACAGACTGACAGACTGACTGACAGACTGACTGACTGACTGACAGACAGCCGGTGGAAGTTTTGATAGTAACTGCGACCTAACGGTCGCAACCAGAAACACATAAAGAGCTAACCCTGAATGACCACAACAGCTCTGTAACTCTGAGAGTATACAAATGGAACCAAATGGAATAAGATTTTTGAAAACCACTAGTAGGTCTAGTTGGACTCCTAATGTGCCATATAGTGTTGTACTAATACTAATAATATACTAACACATATTTTGAAGAAAACTGGAGACTTGACGTTCAGTAATTGGTCATTATGAGCACAATAAGAACATTGTAATACGATTTGCCATATGATTGGTGTGGTTTAGGCTTATACCACTTTTACCAGTCCGTTTTAGCCCATCAAACACGGGTCCCCACCAGATATCCGCAGGTACTCTGCCCGTTGCAGGACTCTGGCTTATACATGGCACTGGCAGGAGGTGCAGCTGTGAAGAGGACCATGTCCTTTTGTACCTGTTTTGGCTGCCTGGTCCCCCCCACCCCGGTCCTCTCTGCACCTGGGTGAGCTGGCACCGCCGCCACCGTATGCTTGGACTCTCCAGCCCAGATGGTTAATGATGGTGCTCAGAAAAGCCAGGCGTCCATGCTCCCATTAAGGATGGTGTGTGTGTGTGTGTGTGTGTGTGTGTGTGTGTGTGTGTGTGTGTGTGTGTGTGTGTGTGTGTGTGTGTGTGTGTGTGTGATTTTGGTTTGTCTTTTGTCTGTATTTGTGCGTGTGTGTGAGTGTGTGTGTGGGTGTCGTGCATGCATGTGTAACTGTGTGTATTAGTGTGAGTGAGCGTGCATGCATTTGTGCAGGCCATGGAGTCTGTGATTGGTGTGTTTGTGTGTGTGTGTCTCTGTGTGTGTGTGTGTGTGTGTGTGTGTGTGTGTGTGTGTGTGTGTGTGTGTGTGTGTGTGTGTGTGTGTGTGTGTGTGTGTGTGTGTGTGTGTGTGTGTGTGTGTGTGCGCGTGTGTGTGTGTGTGTGTGTGTGTGTGTGTGTGTGTGTGTGTGTGTGTGTGTGTTTGTGTACGCCTGTGTGTGTGTGTGTGTGTGTGTGTGTGTGTGTGTGTGTGTTTTTGAGACGCGTGTGTGCGCGCGTAAGTGTGTGAGAGAATGACTCACTCCAATCAAGTGTGTGTGATCTGTAGCTGTAGTTAGGGGGAGACCCTTAGGGGAGAGCCAATGAGATTAGGAGAAGTGAAGAGGAGGGGAGGGGAGAGGAGAGGATGCATGGTCCACTAAAACTAGACCAGGTCAACCTGGTTGTGCCAGACCCGGGTTCTGCCAACCCTCTGGGCCTATAAATTTAATGGTACATTTATAGGCTGTCTGTCCCTTTGTCTGTCATCATCATTTATGACATCATGCCTTTTGTAGGCATGTCATCATCATGTCATCATCATATATACCCTTTATATAGAAAACCCGGACCGACATTTGCTTATGTAGGCCTACCCATTTCATGGGTCTGGCAAAAACAACATACTTAACATAACAACATACTCACCGGATACTCAAACATCATACTCATAAATGCACAGGCACCTCTCATTGTTCTATCTCAACATGTAGAATAAAATAATATATAATACTCCACTCCAGGAGGTAGGCTATAGATGGCTCACTGCCCTTAGGAATCAGCAGGTAACAGCTATTTTAGAACAAATTCTAATCGGATAATCCTCTGAATATTTGAGGGCATGTGTGAACGAATATTGTGACACAGCCCACGGGCCTATGGAAACAACAGGTATCAGATGTTTTTGAATGAGTTTGAACTGATTACACTATGAATACATGTGGGTATGTATGTATATTATATATAATTGTTTAGAGCAGCAAATTAGTTTTACACCTTTTTGTCTCCCAAGTGAGTCCTTATGCCGACCAACCTTCCCCAGTCCCCACACATTACTGTACTGCACCATACTGGCTCACCTGCCAGAGGAACTCCCACTCCGTGGGAGGACGTAGCACCTTCGCCCTAGTGTTCAACACCCCTCGCTGACAGTGACAGGTGCCGCCCCAGCCTATAGGAGGACTGGAGGAGTCACTAGCACAGTGACAAGGTTCACCCTCCCTACCCTGACCGGCTTCATCGGGACACGCTAAGAGATACGTTATACATAGTTTAATTTATACAAATGTATTTGTGAATTAATTTTCTCCATTGACTTGAATGGGAAAATGCAAAAAAAAAAAGCACCAACGAACTGGCTGGATGTATGGAGAACCGGGATGACTGGAAGCGATGATGGAAGTCTCGTCTGAGGACGACCTAGAGAGAAAATGTTACTTTTCCCACTGGAGATAGCTGACGTCATAGATGTGTGACGTCATAGACCACATGAGATTGACACAGTTTGTCCATATATGGGCAATTGGGCATTCCAAGATATGGGCTTAATATTGATGACATCAGGGTTCTCCATATATGGGCATGAAAGGGACAATGACTGACGCATATGGACATTCATTTATTTGTGAATACAAAATCCGTCTTACCATTTGAATTTTCCCCATTCAAGTCAATTGGGAAAATTCAAATGGTAAGACGGAATTAATTTGCAAATGTGACTTCATCTTTCTAGCATTAGATACTGTAGTGTAGATGCTGCTCGTCCACTTGTGCACTGTGGCGGATTCAAACCATTACACTTCACTCCTGCGCATGCGCCACCTGAGCGCTACATGTGGATATGTATGTGTGAATATAATATGTGTCCAGTGGTTGTGTTCATGTCATTTCCATAAAGCATATATTTATACTGTAAATTAACTCCCACTGTTTTGGCGCGGTGATAAGATGGCATGGTGGTCATGGCTAGTATTCTGTGCTATATGCTTTCCTCACGTCTCCATCCACTGTTTCTTCGCTGTTTCTATCTTACACATGCTCAAACTCACACATGATGCAGATTTAGGCCACGGAACACGCCATTGGCTGGGCTGCTGTGACATGCCTCTTCACCCATGTGTGAGTGGATGCGTGCCTCTCTCACTGTTTCTCTTTCTGTTACAACAATCTTACTTTCTTCACTGATTTGTGGCGCTCCCCCCCCCTCTCTCTCTCTCTCTCTCTCTCTCTCTCTCTCTCTCTCTCTCTCTCTCTCTCTCTCTCTCTCTCTCTCTCTCTCTCTCTCGGATTAGCTGACATGTATTGATATGGCAGCCATAACCAGTAGTAAGGGAAGGTGTGTGTGTGTGTGTGTGTGTGTGTGTGTGTGTGTGTGTGTGTGTGTGTGTGTGTGTGTGTGTGTGTGTGTGTGTGCGTGTGTGTGTGTGTGTTAAAACAGATTTACATAAAAACATAATAAAAGCTATTCAAATGGAGCAGCGGGTAGTCGATGATGAGCAATGAATCATGGTCAAATAGATAAATATAAAAAGCTGTTTACTGGGGTAGCAGGCTTGCTTAAAAACCTCTCTGTCCTTATGCATGTGTGTCTGTCTGTCTGTATGTATGTATGTCTGTCTGTGTTTACTTACTCCCCTGTTCAGATCCTAGTTATGATCGTGTTTGCCTCTGTTGTTTGGTTTGTCTGCGTACTTGTGTCTGTGTGTGCTTCACTAAGACGTGTTGACATCCTGCAACGCTGGCAGCAACCAAAGTCACCGCGAGGCCCCCCCAGGCTGGAGCCATTAGGATGGCAGAGAAAATGGAATTGAATTAGAGAGATAAAGAGAGAAAGACTGAGAGAAAAAGATGGGTAAAGTTTGTGAAAGAGAGTATTAAAATAAACCAACTCAGTAGGCTTGTAGTTAGTTAGTTGAGTGTCCGCCCTGAGACTGGGAGGTCAGGGTTTGATCCCCGCCCAGGTCATACCAAAGGCTCTAGAAATGGGACCCAATGCCTCCCAAGTCCCTGTGACACACTAGCGTCATGTCCAGGGGGTGTACTTGTGCATCAAGCTGCCTCACGCAAAGGAAACAAGAGATAGGCTCCTGCCCTATGGGCCTCAGCGCTCGGCAAGGCTTACTTACTTATTCAAAGAAAGTGAACCAGTTCTGACTCTGATGGGCCTATAACTGTCGAAACCTTCTCACGCAAGCTGGGAGAAAGAAGTCATGTAGTAGCCACTTGTCGAACTCGGATGCCGAGTTGTGAATGCATGGATATTTCTCCTATAGGTTTGGGGTTGTAAATGGTGCATTTATATAGCGCTTTCATCCAAAGCGCTTTACATAGATTGTGCATTACATTCACCCATTCACACACACATTCATACATTGATGACGGAAGAAACCATGCAAGGCACCAACCTGCTCATCAGGAGCAACTAGAGGTTCAGAGTCTTGCTCAAGGACTCTTCGACAACTAACTCTGGGGGAGCCCGGGATCGAACTTGGGACCATCCGGCCGCTCTACCCCTGAACCACTACCGCCTTTGTTATATGTGGTAGCAGGTTCCCACTGGCAAGACTGTGTTAGGATGTAGCTGAATGGTTGTGTGTGGTTGTACCTGGATGATGGTCATGGTTGTGTGGTGGTGGTTGTAGCTAGTCTGGCTGTGTACGGTGGTTGTAGCTGGGTGCTTGTATGGTTGTAGCTAGTCTGGCTGTGTGCACTCTAACCTAACGCGGACAGTTTATGCGGGCGCGGTGAGTCTCTCCGCAAGTCTCCAGCCAATAGCATGTGTTCTCCTCCCCCACCCCCCTCTGCTCCTCTGCTCAGCGCAGAGAACACTGGTGCGTCATGACGTCAACACATTTGGTGCGACGCTCTCTGCACTCTGATTGGTTAGGGAAATTGGACACTTCCTACAACAGTGATCATAACGCGATCGCCCAGACTTCTTTTTCTTCCGATTGCCTAAAGAAGTCTGGGTTTCCGAGGCTAGGCTGTGTGTGGTTGTAGGTAGGGTTGGTTATATTGCCATAAGGCCGTAATTGGTCTCTGCGTGTGGTTTTATGAGGCTGATTGTACCAAAAGCTGATCTGGCTGTTTGTGGATGTTGTGAGTATTTTAGCCCTGGGTGGGAACCCGTGGTCCTTGGCTTCTTCTCAGTTCCCTTATAGTTCTCTCATAGATGCCAGGCACACGGCCAAGAGAGAGGGCAGGGCACGGGGTGAGAGAGTTAAATATTCATAAAGAGAGAAAGAGCAAGAGAGGTTGATGAGTTCAGAAAAAGAGAGAGAGAGAGGGGGAGAGTGACACGGGGCCAGCAGTTAACCATGTATAATATCATCCAAGTGAATACGAATTGGATTTTAATAAATAAAGTGAATTACAGAGTTAACCGAGACATGAAGACAAGATGAGTGGAAAGACTGGGCGGGATCAAACAAGCGTGATATGAAGACTGGTGGATGCAGAGGGAAAGACTGGGGAAAACTAACCAAGAAGAAGCAGCACCACAGTTTGCGAGAACCAGAGTGGGAAAAAAAGAAGGTGAAAGGCGTCAGACGAGGTCCCAGGTCTTCTTGTTGCTCAGACCCACCAGTAAGACACATTAAAACATTCATTATGACAAGGAGACAGCAATACAATTAACAACAATTAACTGTTGCATTATTAAACGGCTGGAACAATTTAACAGCCCTGTGTGGTGAATGATGGCGTATCAAATGCAAGCGGTGGCCAGTAGGAAGCTGGTGTACCGCTGCGTGCACCGCAGTGGAAACTGTAAATCTGGGTGCATGCAATGTTACTG
>NC_137810.1:49922042-49964542 GCF_963921795.1 Nannobrachium achirus
TTAATAATAATTTCACGTGCACTTTACATACCGACTGACATGTCCAAGAACCAACGGAGAACTGAGCGCATATCAACTCCACGCATGCGTACAACTTACCCCGCGCATCTTAGAAATAGTAAATACACTTGTAATAGCCCCTGTACATCCCCGCATCCAACACTAGGGCACACCCTTGCCCTAAACACAGGTCACACGCCGTCTGCTCATATAACAACACTGAGCATGAGACCCATATTTCCCTGGGATTTCACTTGGACAGCCGAACACCTCCCACTTGAACTACGAGTGAATTAAACGACGTAGGTCACAGACCCATTTACCCAAAATACCACACGTAAAAATAAACAAAGTCCTAACTGTCCTCCAAAAAATAACAAAAATTGTGGACATCAAAAGCACAATAAAATAGAATCAGAAACTTGGTTTACTCCAAAAAGTGAAAAATAGTAAACGGTCAGCTACCTAAAGGAGGTCAGTTCAACGACCTAACTCCTCGATTGAGAGCAAGAATACCCTGACTCTCAACCACCTCATAGGGAAACACCCACTTACTAAAAACAAAAAATAGAAAAATAGTCTGTCTGGGTACTTCTCAATGAGGATTTTAATGCTGGTCCTGTACTGGAATCACGATCACCGGTCTCCTAGATGGCCCGAGGTCCCGGCTCTCCGCACCTGCGACCAGCTGATGGGTTGACATGGACACCTCTTTCACAACGCCCTGGCTGTCTGGCAGCGTCTCCGGAACTCGCCGACCTCTGGTAGCCGCCAGGTGGCTGATGTAGCCTTAGGGTGAGGGGCTCCCTCTTCTTCAGACTCCTCCTCAGATTCACCTTCTTTGTCCAAACGACTGGTGCCACCGCAGGCTCTCCAATCACAACCGCCGCCGACCTCACGTCGTCGACCAGCGAGGCGCCTCCATCACCGCTCAATGCAGAGCTACTTCTCTTGACCCGAGCCCCAGCAGTGACAGCCGAGAACGCCTTCTTCCGCAGTTGGTTAGGTAACAAGACAGACTCACGTTTGCTTACGCCGACCTCCTGGTTGCACACACCGACCCCCAGCCTCCCACTTTGGTCAGCCCGCAAATCCACAGTGGCCAGAATGGCCTCCACCTCCACTAGAATGTCACCCAGTCTCTTGAGGTAATTTTGAGAGGCTTGAAGGTCGTCTGAGCCACACATCCCGGAACCATCTCTGACGGCGGCACACTCCATGACCTTACAGCTCTGACCCGGGTTACTGCTAGGGATCTCCACCCTCACGGCTTCTGCCCTCATAGTCAGAGCGCAACGTGTTGAAGCCACCTGCGCTGCTACCTCCATGCCCTCAGCCAGATCAGCATGCACCCCTGTGACGGTTTTCCCCAATAGCCCACCCCACAATATTAGATCACCACACCTCTTCAAATGCTGTGGGACAAGTCGACTCTCTTTAGCACTGATAAGCAACTCCACTTTCTTCGGGCGCCTGAGATCTCCAGCTCGTGGAAAGAGCTTCTCTAAGCGCCTCACATCCACTGCATAGTCGACCCGGGCAATCTCCTCAAGCCCATAGCAGTCCATCTTGTGAACTGGTCTCTTCGCTGCAACTTTCAACTCCACAGTGTACTTCCTCGTCTCCACTGTAGTCTCCATCCCAGCCACACCACGCACTACCAGCGTGGCAGCCTTCCCGCACAAACCCAGCCTCTTGGCAGCTTGGTGGGTTATATAGTTCGTGTCGGAGGCCAAATCAATCAAAGCACCAACCTTGCCTCCGTGCCTGACCTCAACATTGACTAACATCATGAGGACTGGCTGTACTTTTGGCACCCTTTTGCACACACAAACAGTTGTGGAGATGGAGTTTGTGTTAGCTATCTGCAGTTCAGCTAGCTGCTCTTTCAGGAGGCTTATCTCAGCAGAGACACTGTCCGGAAGCACAGCGGCCCCCAGAGGCTCTCTCTCTTGATCCCCCTCGCCCCCACCCTTGGCACCACCCCCATTCACATTGTCTTTGGGAACGGTGTCTTTGGTGGACTGCACTTTCAGGCACAACAAGAAGTGGTGGTCTGGAGGATTATCCGCCTTCTTGCACATGTCGTTCCTGCACAAAAAGTTCCTTCGACAAGCCCCCTCATGGGGATCCAGACATTTAAAGCAAGCACCTGCCTCCTTCGCCAGGGCCCTCCTCCCAGAAACCGCCATCTTCCTGAATGTCTCGCAACGATACAACAGGCCAGCATGCCCGTTATCTCCACAGACTAAACAGGAGCCCTGAGACAGCCCGCTCCTCTCCTCACTCGCCGTTGCTCTAGTTGAGGCCCGCTTATCTGGCAACCTATCCCCCATCCTTTCAAATGGTTTGTAGCGAGGCTGCGACGGCTCACCCGACTTGGCGGGGAACGGCCGCGAAGACAGTAACTGTTCCTGTTGTATTAGAATCTCCCGTTGCCCCCGAAGGAAGAGCAACAGCGCGTCAAATCGGTTAAAGTCATTAACTCTGTTCGCTGGATCACACCGGAAGGCCAACCACCGCCCCATTAGGTCATAGGGCAGTTTGCTCTCGAGTGCGTAGACCACTAGCTGGTTTCGAAGGGCATCTTCTGACTGCAGGTCGGTAAGGTCATAAACAGCCCTCTCCACGGCTTGTATTAACAGCAATGCGTCCCTTGGATGGCTGCTCCGCACAGCAGGTAGCTCCTGTAATTCTGTGATAATTTCGTTCACAATCTGGGGCACATTCCCGTAGCGGCTTTGCAACGCATAAAAAACGTCATCCGCATTATGACAGTACTCCAATCTGAGCTCTCGCTTTACCGTGTCAGATATGCTATCCAGCAGATGAAACAATAACAGTTCGGGAGACCGTGTTGGCTCGGCCATTTCTTGCAGCCTCTCCCAATTGTATCTCCAACGGTAATAACACCTCTGATCCCCGGTGAACGGCGGCAATTTCAGTGGTGCAAGAGCAATTTTAGGCACCATAGCGGCCATGACCCCGCCCCCTGGAGCCCCGCCCGACTTGACCCTTGACGACGCTCTCGGCGGCCTCCCACTGTTGCCACCCCACGCTCCTCGTGATTGGCCCTCTTGTTTGACGGCTCCGCCCTGTGTGGCAGGCATGTTTGGTGGCAATTGTTGGGGAAACGCCACCGATGCGCCACTACTGTATGGCGTTGAGATGGGCGGATTTTGTGACGTCCCCTGCATTTGCGTGCGTGGTGTAAAAGTCATACTACTGGCTGTCAGTGGCAGCCTGCTGGGCTCCAGTGTTAGCGTACTGGGCATCGTCATTTTAGCGCTGGTCACACTTGTACCGAACTTGGGCGGCGCCGGCGCCCGCCCAGGCGACGGCGCCCATTTTGGCAACAAGCTCCCCATTATACTTGGGACGCTATGTGCATACATCAATGAGCCCTCACCTGGTCCACCGTGGGACGGGGCCCCGTCCTCAGGTTTCTCCTCCTTTTCATCCAGCTCGGCGGCCCTCTCTTCATTGTCCATCTCACTAGTCATACTAGACTCATAATTGTTCATTTGGCTCTTTAACACAGCAAGAGTTTTTTGGCTTCTTTCCGTGATGCTCATAAGATACTGTTTTAGTAAGTCTTCCTCACTTTCAGGGATCAAAGGAACCCACTTTGCCACAAATTCGCCCAAAAGCTTGACAGCGGTCTCCACTCCTGCACGCACCCTGGCATATGTTAGTTGCGACATCTCTCGCCCTTCTTCATACTCCGCCGTGTCTAAATGATGATTGCAGTCTGTTTTTAGCCCCTCAAACCTGCGCTGCACAAACTTTTCCCATAAAGCGGTTTGGGAGAGTTGGTTCAATTGCCCGTACCTTTTGCGACGTTCATCTACTTTGGTCTTCTCAGCGCTTACAGCGCTATCATAATCATCATCACCCTCCCTCAAGGTCTCCAGGTACACAGCACTTGCGTCCTCATACGTATCAAAACAGATCTCTAGTTCCTTCAGCTCACCCACTAACTTGTCCTCACGATAAGTGGCTATATTGTTCTGAATTTTGTTAGCCCTCCTGGTGAACAGAGACTGTGCAGTGATACACTGCTGTTTCAGGTCATCACTGTCCCCCATAATGTCCCAATGTCAATGATAATGTGCAGCTAGGTAAAAAGTTGAATCTGGAGCCACTTGGTGGCTGCACTGTGGTAATGCACCCTTAAATTGAATTGTTCATGCCACTGGACCAACTTTAAGTCAATGGCACCACCTGGTGGCTGTTTCTGCTAATGCTCTTGGAGAAAGTGAAAGTTTTTCAGCCCCTCTTGACTCACGTCGTTTGCCTTTCTTTTACTTCCGGTTCACTCCTCGACGACGTCCCTTCCGGCTCGCGCTAGCATGGAATCATCACAAATGCACTTTAGCATAGCAGGATTAGCTGGCAATGTACCTCGTGTGTTCCTCGTGCTGTTGTTAGCATAGCAATGTTATTTTAGCACACTAGCAAAGTCACGATAGCCGATAGCATCCTCATCATTATTCCTGACGGCTCTTTGAGCGTCTGATCCCTTTCAGTACACACACACAGGCGTGGAACACTTTTCACATGATGTAGATGGGTGTAGTGCAAGTTGAGATCGCCGATCCTTTGTCTTTGTCGCTGCGTTGTTCGGCCGCCGCTCCGTCGTACGGCCGTCCTCACTTCCCGTGGATAGACTCGGCGGTCTTCCTCGCCTCGCGGCGTCCTTCCTCGCCTCGCGGCGTCCTCAAACACACAACGGCGCAACGGTAGCCCCTTGCTTCAGGTTAGCAGAGCCTGGAAACCCCTTCAACAGCCCGATCCACACGGCACTTAGGCGATGTCCAGTTCTACTCTCCTCTTCCTCAAACGGCTAACTAGCACACTGTAGGCCTACACAAACGCTGCTAGGCTGGTTGATGCTAAACTATTTTACTTTCGCTGTGATCGCCGATCACAGGGTACTTTCGTAAAAATTACTGTTCAGAATATTGTTCAATAACACTGTTATCAACACAATTCACCCTCTGACAGGGACCGTTGGTATGGACGAAACAGTTGCAATCACTCAACCTTGCACAACAACAACATAAAATAAACCAGACCACAACGTAAATTGTCTTTGTTGTTTATAAGTCACACTCACACACGTACAAACATACCACTGACTAAACTTTCTATAATGGTCAACCAGCCTGCTCGGCGTATGCTAACAATCTTTCTTTGTTGCAATTGCAGCAGTAGGTGGTAGCGGTAGGTAATTTTTACTGTTGAAGTAAGAAAACACACACAATATAATGTCAAACGCAGGATAAGCAATCAACTGACAATATTTACATAAATAGAGTATAAAGAACATATTTACTATTAATAATAATTTCACGTGCACTTTACATACCGACTGACATGTCCAAGAACCAACGGAGAACTGAGCGCATATCAACTCCACGCATGCGTACAACTTACCCCGCGCATCTTAGAAATAGTAAATACACTTGTAATAGCCCCTGTACATCCCCGCATCCAACACTAGGGCACACCCTTGCCCTAAACACAGGTCACACGCCGTCTGCTCATATAACAACACTGAGCATGAGACCCATATTTCCCTGGGATTTCACTTGGACAGCCGAACAGTGGTAATTGTAGGAACATAGAGGAAGGACAACACAGCACAGCACAGACAGAAAGAAGAAGAGTTTAGTGAAAATATAGATTGTATATTGAAAATAAACTCAGCACAAAAAGAAAGGAAACTTGACTTCGGTCCTTTATATCTCCCCTTTAATAATACCAATTTGTATTGCGTTTTATATGATTTTTAACGTTGATTCGTCAACTAGGTACAGCTTGTAAGGATCTGGCATTCGTGGAATGAGCAACACCACGAAATGTGTGGGTAGCGCCCCTCCAAAAATGGTCAAAATGGCCTGGCAGGCCTGAAATACTGTTCTTTTGGTATTCACCTTTGTTGCTTGGTTCATTAAATGATTGCACTCTCCCACAGCAATAAGGCAAAAACACATATTGGCCATTTCTACACTTTGTTAATGTTAAGCTCAGTGTCAGGGAAGCCCAGAACGAGAGTAAATGCCAGCAGAACAGTTTTGGTCGGCGCTACCCGCACGTTTGGCTATGTAGCTCATGCTTCGAATGCCTGATGCTTACAAGCTGTACCTCGTTGTAAAGGTGGCGAATGGTATTATTAAAGTGGAGATATAATGGACCGAAGTCAAGTTAACTTTCTTTTTGTGCTGAGTTTATATGAACCAAGAAACCCATCAACAATTAACTGAATTGCACATGAAAGGTGAGATAATGTAGCCTACTTTTAATTAGGTACGTACACATTGCCTTTCATTCTTATTGTGGATTCCATATTCATTAGCCTGCAACATAGGATCCCTTGCTTATGTGTACATTAACATGTGACCTCCTTTCCGTGCCTGGTTGTATTAATATCAGATGTGGAGCTTTAGTTTATATTGTGGTTTGTTGTCCATCTGCTGTGCATGTTTTCTTTAATAGATATATTTTTCAGTTACAAAACCTCCCCTTCCCCAATGCATTCACACCACATTCACACCCATGCATTCAGTGTCTTGCTCAAGGACACTTTGACACAGAGACAGGAGGACCATGTGGGGGTGGTTAGGAAAAGTGAGAGAGAGAGAGGGGGAAAATTGGAGGGAGGGCAATGTTCATTATGGTTATATGGTAGAACATTAGTAATGTCCATCTACATAAGTCAGAAAAGTCTGCCAGATATTCAAACATTTTAGGGCACAACAGCCTCTACTGTCAGATGATGCGTACTATGTCTTTAATCAAAAAAAGCTGGAGGGAACTTAAGCAATATAATATATGTTAAATATGCTTTTAACATTATTTGAAGGTCTTGTGAAGCAACCCCAAACTGTAGCAGAATGTTCTATGGATATTTTTAGGGCCTCATAAAAGACTTGGAATTGGTTGCCAAAAAACATAAAATTTAAGACAATAGGCATAAGCCAAAACATGTGAAAGAGAGTAGCTAGCTGATGCTTGCCCATTTTACAACCCCAGTCTCAAATCTCAATTCCACCTCGCCTCTTACCCTAGCACTCCTCCTTTCTTGTAAAAACGTGTTGCTTTTGATAGATGCTAAGTTATTCTATGCAAGGGATAATTGACGGGTTGCCAGACAGAAACATTTGTATCAATACTGCAATGTAGAAATATTCTCTACTACAAGTTATATTCCAGAATTCAAAATGTACTTGAATAAAAGTCCGAAAGTATTGGCATCGAAATGTACTTAAAGTACAAAAAGTAAAAAGTACAAAATGTTTGAAAATAGCAGATCTACAAGCTCACAATGCAGCGCTTTGTGAGCTTAAAGATCGGATATTTTCAATTGATCAATTATCCCGCTTATTACACGGCTATTTGATAAATGAATTAATAAATGTAATTAAAGTATTTCCTTGTTAATGAAAGTATTCCATAAGTGTTGCGCTGGCCGTCCGCCCAGCATCATATCCCAGGTGAACACAGCCCGGAGGCGGAGGTTACCACCAAGTAGCTTTCTTTTTTTTTTTACGATTTCTTTTGCCTTTTTTGACAGGACAGTAGACTGACAGGAAATGGGGGGAGAGATGGGTGAGCGACACGTGGCAAAGATCGTCCGTATCGGGAACCGAACAGGCGTCGCCGCCAGGCATCCATGCCTATGTGGCAATGCCTAAGTGGTATGCGCCTGGACCAGTAGGCCAGCGGGCGCCCCAAGTTGTTTTGATTTTAACAGCAAATTTAGATTTAGTTTTAGTCATATTTTAGTAATTTGTCATCTGTTGTATAGTGTTAGTTGACTAAATATCAAACAATTTTAATTGAGTAAATCTACACTTAATTTAGTCGCCTAAAATGTATTTTGGCTGGCCCTGATGGTGTCGTAATGACTGAACATAGCCGATCAACAAGCTCACAACTTGTCGCACTGCGACCCATTGTGTGCTTGTAGATCTGCTCTGTTCAGAGCGCAACACCCGGCCGCAACCAAACATAACATGACTTGTCTTTTCTTCTCCACTTGTCCCTCCCTAACATTTTCGTCTAGTTTTTATTTGTTGATGAAATTTCAATATATTTCTAATTAGTTTTGGTCATCAAAGCTTAGGTTTTATTTCGTTTTTATTTAATTTTCGCCAGTGAATAAAGGCAGTCGACGAACATTTTTCGTCATAATTTTAGTCTACGAAATCGACACTGCAGTGCACGGAACAGCCTTCCCCCTATAATAATAACCAGTAAGACTCCCTAATCGGGAGATAAGCGACCGTAGGTCACTTATCTCCACAAATAGGGCAAAAATTTGTTTTGCCAAAATCTTCCTGATCCATGTTGATGACATGAGTGTAGACATACTGTGTAGTGATTTTCGTGATTTTAGGGGAAAATCTGTAGGAGCAGTGTCCAAAAATGTGTTTTTAAAAATCGGCCTGGAGGTGGCGCTATATGGGAGAGATTCATGTTGATGGGATGAGTGTAGACATACTGTGTACCGATTTGCGTGATTTTAGGGCATAAATTGTAGGAGCAGTGTCCAAAAATGTGTTTTGCAAGAATCGGCCTCATGGTGGAGCTAGAAGAGGGCCATGTGAGAAATGAGGGGTGGGGTCTCCGCGCCGCCAAGGTAGGTACGGGCCCCGGCTGTCCCGGTCGCTCCTAGCCGGAGTTACGGCATTTTATGTGAGCTGCAGTGTAGGGGGTCCTCCACTGGGGGCGCCACCACTTTTGCATCCGTTCTGGAGCACCAGGAGTCGGTGGTCCCCGGGAATTCCCCGTGAGCAGCCCCGTTGGGGTGGTCATTTGGTCAGTTTAGCACATTTGGTCATTTTTTACATCTGGGGGTCCCCCAGGGACCTGGGGGTCCCTGGAGCTCCGGGGGTCCTTGGAGGTTGTAGTTTGGCAGGTAAGGAGTGTGTGTGCAAAATTTGGCATGGATCGGGGCAACGGTTGCGGAGATATGAGCAGGGCAAGAGTGTGACGTGTGACGTGTGACTGACGGACTCACTCACGGACAGCCTGTGGAGGTTTTGGTAGTAAATGCGACCTACGGTCGCAATAATACTTATACAGTGCTTTTCAAGGTACCCAAAGTCGCTTTAAAAAACAAAATAATAAAAGGAAATAAACAACTTTATTAAGAGAGAAATTTAAAAGGCTAAAAAGCTAAAAGAGAAAATTATCAGGGACACAGAACAAAGCTAAGATTAAAATAGCAGAGAGGGAGAGCAGAGTTAGGTGGAGAAGGCAAGGTCAAAGAGGTGGGGTTTGAGGGAGGTTTGGAACATGGCAAGGGTGGAGGCTTTTATGTGAGGTGGGAGTGAGTTCCAAAGGGTGGGGGCCGCAAATGAAAAAGCCATGTCACCCCAGGTGCGTTTGTTTGTTTTATGGGTGAATTCCAGGAGGTTGGCATTGCCAGACCTGAGGGGGTCAGAGAGGTAGCCGGGAGCCTAGCCTGGTTGTTAAGGGCCTTGTAGGTGGTGATCAGTATTTTTAAATCAATTCTGTGTTTTACTGGGAGCCAATGGAGGTCATGGAGAACTGGGGTGATATGGTCTCTTGACCGAGGAGGAGGGCAGCAGAGCTTTGCACATATAGAAGTTTCTTGAGAACTTAGGAGGTGGCATCGTAACGGAGGCTATTACAGTAGTCGAGTCTGGATGCGATGAAGGCATGGATGAGTTCTCTGCAGCAGTTTGGGATAGTGTGAGACGGAGACGGGCAATGTTTTGGAGGTGGAGGAAAGCTGTTTTGGTAATATTGTTGACATGGGATTAGAAGGAGAGGGTGGGATCCAGGATGACAACAAGGCAGGTGGTGAGGGTGGAGTGGGTGAAAGTGGTAATGGTTTTGGTACAGCTGAGTGTCATCGGCGTAGCAGTGAAAATGGAGGCCATGGCGGCGAAGAAGGATCTGTCCAAGGGGGACAATGTAGATAATGAACAGGAGGGGGCCAACTAAGCACCGAGCCCTGGGGGACACCGTGGGTGACAGAGGATGTGACGGATTTGTAGTTGTTCATGGAGATGGATTTCTGTCTGTCGGAAAGGTCGGATGTGAACCAGGGAGAGAGCAGTGCCGGTGATTCCAAGGGTGGACTTGAGGCGTGAGAGGAGTATGGGGTGGTTGGTGGTGTCAAATGCAGCACGGGTCCTCCAAATCTTTGTGTGATTAATTACTTAAACTTAAAAAACTAATTCTGAGAACTTAAGCCAAAAGTAGCCAATCTACAAGCTTTACAAGGCCTCGGCAAAGAGCTTTGGTGTAGGGAAAAAGGAGCAGACTAAGTACAGAGTGACAGGTCAAGTTTATTAAGTATTGACGGTTCAAGTGGTTAAATATCTGAAAACACATATTTACATGAATCCAAAATACACAATGAAACGATATGGAATCTATGAACAGAAATTGTGGGGGTCCCTGCTTCATCTCTCTCTCTCAACTAAGGGGTCCTTGGCCTGAAATGTTGAAGACCCCTACTTTAAGGAGAGACTGAACAAACCCCTCCTCAGCGTGAGGCTGTAAATCCCATAAAGCTCAAGGACATTCATTCATACACATGCATATTCCTGAGTACAACAGCTGCAGGTCAGATAGGCTCTCTGAATGTCATTCATAAAGCCTGAATCTGCCATAGACATAAAAACTATATATAAGTCATGTTGTTCACTACTTCCATGTTCACTGCAAACCACTTTCTGGGACTCTTGATGCTTATACTGCTATGGAGAGAATCAACAGTTCTTCATATCAAATAAAACGTCATGGACCTGTTATTTCGTCATCGTCATGGTGGAAAATGTGTATGTCCAAAACCGTTTCTTTCTTTTTTCTTTAAAAAAAATTTATTAAATAAATTAAATAGTGAAAATTGCTGCAACATGTTGTGAGCTTGTAGATATGCTATTTACACTACTTTTGTGCAACTCTCTTGTATAACTAAGTAGGGCCTTAATTTATGAAAAAACATTGAAAGTTAAAATACGGAGATACACGGTTTCTGCCCGACAGCAACAATGTATTCTTGTGTGTTGTGGTATGGAAATGCATTTATCTTCATGGTATGTTTACACACATAAATACAAGCATATACACACAACGTTCCAATTAGCATACACTGCAGGCTCAGGTTAATTCTGTGATTAGATCTGCAGTGTCGTGAGGTTGGAGGCAAAGATGTAAAACAGAGAGATAAGCACACGCCCTCTTCTCTGAAGCGTGGTTTAGACTTAGCTGTGCGGTGTCGCGCGCCGGAAATGACAGACCTACAAACTCGTAGCACATCGCAGGGCCACGGGACGTGAGCTTCTAGATCTGCTATATTCGGTTTGCTCTACCCGCGCACAAACGACATGTACGGTATATGAATCAAGCATTAGAATGTAGCCATACAGATTAGCACTGGCATAAGTATGCTTAAAATAGTTCTGTTTATAGATGTACTGGGACTCTGCCCCGCAGGTAATCCCTCACAACTCTGATCAAACATGTTTATGTCTGTTTGTGTGTGTGTGTGTGTGTGTGTGTGTGTGTGTGTGTGTGTGTGCGTGCGTGCGTGCGTGCGTGCGTGCGTGCGTGCGTGTGTGTGTGAAATTGAATTAAGCGTACAGTTTCATCACATACATTAGGAGACCGTTGTATTCAGTACTGTACTGTAGGTGTTGGTGGGCGGGTTTCCATTCACAGCAGAAACCTTTCTGTAAAAGAGAAACTGTCATCTGCTTCCCTGTAAATAACATGTGTGAAAGATTGACTCAAAGGGAAAGAGGGAGGAAGGAGAGAGAAAGAGAGAGAGAGAGGGAAAAAGAGCAAGAAAAGCAAAGAGAGGAAGGGGGGGGGGGGGGGGGGCGGGGAGAGAGACATTATCAAAGTGAAGGCTCTGGGTACAGCAGATTAACACACAGCAGCCGGCATCCTTTGCTGCTCACACATACACAAGCATGCATGTGCGCTCACACACACACACACACACATACATACATACTGTACAGACACACAAGCACGCAGGTAAGCGAGCAGTCGCGCACGCATACACACCTTTCATTTCTTCATTTTGCTTATTACCTGTGGCCCAAAAAGTTGTTATGACGGGGGGTTATGTTCTCGGCCTTTTCGTTTGTTTGTTTTTCGGTTCGCTAAATGACACAAGAATTGATGGTGGGAAGTCTGGGAACGATTAGCAGTCTGCCCCGAAGAGATGATTCTATTTGGGGTCAAAACGGTCAAAGGTCAAGATCACGATTACCACCAAGGTCTCGTGTAGCCAGACAACTATTCCACAATTAATCTCTGAATGCTATAGAGTCTGGAACTACACCTCTCAAAATCCAAGTAACGGAAGCTGGCATTTCCATTCACCAAAATATATTTTAAAATATCTTACGTTGATTTATTTTCAATTTCTGCTATACTAAGCAGCAAGCTATATATGCCTAGATGATTTAGATTAGGATGAATTTGCGTGACTGTAAAGACGAAACCGAAGTGGGGAAGAGGCTTCACATCCGCTTTATTGCTTGCTCATGATCAGAGCTTCCGTTCTCCAGACTGCATGAAGGAAGCATTTGAAAATTGTGGGAGGCAACAGTCTGGCCACGCGAGACGAGCCTGTTAGCAACACAGATATTCATGAACCTTGGTGGGTATAATGAGTGGGCTGCCCCAAAGGGATAATTCACTTTTGGGTTAAAAAACGAAAAACGAAAAACGAAAAAGGAAAAGAAAAAAGTCAAGGTCAAGGTCACAATCAAGGGTAAGGTGAAAATTACAACTAGTAAGACGCCTCAGGGTGACATGCGATCTAGGTCGCTCCAATTCTTGGCCATCTGGCCAGTGATGTATATCGGACCAGTTACCCATATATGGAGGCCATATCGGCCACATACCTGTACCACACTAACAAAATCCATATATGGCCAAGACAGCCCATATCTGTGTGGCTGGTTCTACAGACAGGGATCTCCATGTATGGGCATAAAAGGGTATGATGTCAGATGTCATAGACGTCATAGGATTTTGACATAACGAATAACTGAGTACTCATGTTTGGGCTCTCACAGCATATCTTTATATACAGTACATGGATCTCCATATATGGGTAACAGTGGTCATCATGGGACTTCATTCCCATCATCATGGGACTTCATTCCCATATGAAGTCCTGTTAGATATGGCCTTAATATTGATGACATCAGGGAACTCCATATGTGGGCATAAAAGGGATTCTGTTAGTGTGACATCACAGTGAAGCCAGAGCATGATGTCAGAGCGACAAACTCATAGAACCAAAGGCGTGACAGAGATACATACATACATACATACTGTACATACATACATACATACATACATACATACATACATACATACATACATACATACATACATACATACATACATACATACAAACAAACATACTGTATGTATGTACATACATACATACATACATACATACATACGGACAAGCTGTGACCATTGCGTTAACATACTAATCTGCGACCTACAGTCGCAATTACTACTCATATCTCAGGTGGAACTGGTGTATAATGACAATTGCATATGTGTTGGCAGAGGTATGCAGTCTGCTGAAAGCAAACCTTCTAGTTTTCATCTTTGTTTTGCTTTGCCATTGTTGCCATTATTGTTGAATAGAAAGAGAGTGACTGAGTGAGAGAGGAAAGTGATGGAGGGAGCAATAGCAGGAGGGAGATTGAGAGAGAGAAAGAGAGAGACAGACAGCAGGTTCACCAAAGAGTCGGGGATTGAGTTTCGGTCTCAGTGTGTGTGGGTCTTGAGCTTGGAAGCCATCCAGTTGATGATGATGATGTGACAGAAGTGTATCAGACTGACGGACCAACTCTTCTCTATTTCACTACATCTCTCTGTTTACTTCCCTCTATCTGTTTACCTCCCTCTATCTGTTTATATCCCCCTCTCTCTTTCTCTCTCTCTTCTCTCTCTCTCTGCATCTCACTTTCGTATTACTTTTTCTCTTCTACTCTCTCTCTCTCTCTCTCTGTCTGTTTCTCTTTCTGTCTGTCTGGTCCACGGCTCCACGCACATGCACATGCGCTATCAATTGCTTAAGTGTTCATGCTTTTGTACTACAGTATATAGGCCAACATGCAAATTGGACATTCCAGGAAAGTACACCACACTTCATTAATTCATACCATTACTTTGCTCCACTTGATTCTGTTCTTTTACTCGGTTCTACTCTGCTCCGCACTCGACTGGTTCTATTTGACTCTGCAGAGGAGAACAGTGTAGAGTAGACCGCAAACATTTGGCGTTTTTTAATGCTGGGCAAACAAGCACTTTAAAGATGTCTGTTAGGCTGTTTTAGTCATAGAGTATATATAAAATAGAGAGCGGACCGGCCCCGCCCCCACTATCATTTCAATGCAAGTGCTCAGTGGCGTTTTGAAGCAACGGCTACATGCTAGCATGTAGCTAATCCAGGTGCATTCTGGGGGAAATTGGCCACTACCTAGTGGCCAAAAATGACGTCACGCTGCTCTCCGCTCAGAGGAAGGATTGTCTGGAGTGGAGGGGGTGGGGCCAAAATGCGCGTTTAGGCTGCAGTTCCAACTTTGGCCACCATCGGGGTTGCTTCAAATCTAGCCCTGGGTTCTGGGGGATTGGTTTTAGTTCAGATAGAATAACTTACCATACACCTTTACCCTAATTGTGTAGCCAAAATGAATCACAGATTAAACGAATGATGGAAAACGATATTGATAGCTTAATTGATTATGAAAAAAAACAGTTGTTTGTTGTAGCCCTAGTATCTAATGAATGAACTTTAGGGTCCAATGAATAAGCCCACATAACTCCCTCATTTAAGGGAGGGCACAGAGATGGATGTTTTTACATAGTAAAATCCTGAGTGTTATTTTGACTGTGACTTTAGAAATGGAACTTTAAGGGTCCGATAACGTTCAACATTTCACTGTGTAGATGTCATATTCAGCCCACAGTATTGCTGCAGCATTTTCCATCCAAACCCTGCTGGATATGAAGTGATAATGTGTTTGCTGTTCCGCAAGCAAATAAAACTCTCCACAGTACAATGGTCACATTTATATTTTATAGCAGCAACGGTAAGGCACATCAGAGGTGGTGGTGAGGTGCTGGTCTTTGGGAGCAAACTTAAAAGAACAAAATTATAAGTAATCAAATTAGAAGAACACTTTGCAGCCACTCCTTTTTTCACATTTATATTTACAACCACATTAGCCCTGGCTGCCCAATTTGTGCTTGCCATTCTAGTGAAGTAAAGTAGTCAGATGTGTAGGCTGTGTGCATTTTCAGAGAATGTTTTTTTTAATGATCAATCAATTAGGGATGTGCATGACTGACCAAAACCAAAGTCGATTATTCTACTGCTATTAATAAAGAATATTTGATTACTCGGCCACACACATTTGTTCTTGTATATACGAATCCACAGAGGGCTGCTGTCCAACGTGTGTGCCGTAACTGCCGGTTTTGAGGTTGTCGGTCGGAAGGTTCTCGAGATGTAAGTGAACTACAGACGGACATACAGAGATTCTGTGCATTTATTGCGACCGTAGGTCGCATTTACTACCAAAACCTCCACCGGCTGTCCGTCCGTCCGTCAGTGAGTGAGTCAGTCCGTCACACGTCACACGTCACACTTTTGCCCTGCTCATATCTCCACAACCGTTGCCCCCATCCATGCCAAATTTTGCACACACACTCCTTACCTGCCAAACTACAACCTCCAAGGACCCCCGGAGCTCCAGGGACCCCCAGGTCCCTGGGGGACCCCCAAGTGTAAAAAATGACCATTTAATGTGCAAAAATGACCAAATCACCACCCCAACGGGGCTGCTCACGGGGAATTCCCGGGGACCACCCACTCCTGGTGCTCCAGAACGGATGCAAAAGTCGTGACGCCCCCAGTGGAGGACCCCCTCCACTGCAGCTCACATAAAATGCCGTAACTCGGGCTAGGAGCGTCCGGGAGAGCCGGGGCCGGTACCTATTTGTCCGCCAAGGCAACGCGGACACCCCACCCCTCATTTGTCACATGGACCTCTTCTAGCGCCACCATGAGGCCGATTCTTGCAAAACACATTTTTGGACACTGCTCCTACAATTTTTGCCCTAAAATCATGCACATCGGTACACAGTATGTCTACACATTGCCCACACAACTAGGAACCAATGGCAGTTACAGCCCTCTTTGTGTATACATGTGACCTACGGTCGCTTATCTCCCGATTAGGGAGTCTTACTGGTTGTCAGATATTATATTGTCATTAAATCGTAAGTGTTTTGCCAATTATTTGAATGTGCTTTCTATAAAAGTGCCCTTACAATTTACAATTTAAGCATTTAGCAGACGCTCTTAATTCAGAGCAAGGTCATACAGTAGTACATCAACATCAATACATCAAATGGAAAGAAATAGTAGGCTAATCTTTCAGTAAATTCAGTAAAAACGTCATAACAAATTAAACTTATAAAAATGTGATGTATAAACATCATGTATGGTCATTGAGGGTAGGCAAGTGCTAGGGTAAGTGCCCTTCCAAGTATGTGTTATGGGAAAGTCACAGAAAAAGATGGACAGACTCAGCTTGAGTGATAGAATGAGTGAGAAAACAGACAGAGAGCACCAGACGAACTGGGTGAAAAGAGAGATAAACAGAGGTTGAGGTTTTGGGTACTGTCACAGTAACCTTTTAAATGTTTCCGGCAAATAATTCTCAATGGAGCTATAATTTGGAGTGACATTACAAAGAAGAGGGGAGGACAAACTATTTTCTGTTGCTTGTGGCTGCAGGGCACAGCTCCTTTGGTGAATGATCACTAAACGTTACGGTATCTCAAATGTCCCAGAACCAGCAATTGGTCGATACCTGAAATAGTAGGGGGAATTAAGTGCAAAATCGTTACGCGGCGGATAAAAGCATGAAATTTGATAAAGAGGTCCCTTGGGTCATCCAAAAACATCCTAGAAGGGGTGCCCAAAAAAATCTCATACAGGAAGTGAGTTATGGACAAAATTCAAAATGGCCACTTAAACTGTTGACCGTTGACTCAAAAGACACCAAAAGAATCTCCAAAAAGCATAAGATTTGGCACACATGTCCCTTGGGTCATCCTAGAACATCCTAGAAGGGGTGCCCAAAAAAATCTTAAACAGGAAGTGAGTTATGGACAAAAGTCAAAATGGACGCTTAAACTGTTGACTGTTGACTCAAAAGACACCAAAAGAATCTCCAAAAAGCATAACATTTGGCACACATGTGCCTTGGGTCATCCTAAAACATCCTACAAGGGGTGTCCAAAAATTATTTAAACAGGAAGTGAGTTATGGACAAAAGTCAAAATGGCCGCTTAAACTGTTGACCGCTAACTCAAAAGACACCAAAAGAATCTCCAAAAACCCTATAGAATCTCATAGACGCATACACTTTGGCACATGTATCCCTTGGGTCATCCTAAGACATCCTAGAAGGGGTGCCCAAAGAAATCTGAAACAGGATGTTAGTTATTGCCTAATTTACAGTATTGACAGATGATGTAAAAGACACCTAAAGAGTAAAGAATATCATAAAGGCATGAAATGTGGTACAAATATCCCTTGGGTGATCTTAACGCATCCTACAAGGGGTGCCCAAATATGTTTTAAACAGGAAGAGGGTTTTTGTCGAATTTCAAAGTGGCCACCTAAAGCAGTTGACACAAAAGAAAACATAAAGGGACACTATATAAACATATTATTTGGCATGTATGCCTTCACCTTATTATATCCTAGAAGGGGTTATTTGTTTGTTTGGGAAGGGACCATACTGAAGTAATTCTAAAAGACTGTTTAAACAGTTGACAGCTGCACAGTCTGCATAAACCTGGGGTATTTTTCAGTCTACCTTCTGTGTACATCCCCCTTCTCTGTGTACATCATCTCCCCCTTCTCCGCTCCCTCCACTGGCTCCCGTTTGCTGCCCGCACAGAGTAAACAGAGAATGGCACTACCATACCATCAAAACCCGATAGAACCCTACCCTTAATGTACTTTAGTCTTTGAACCTTCTTTATTGCGACCGTAGGTCGCATTTACTACCAAAACCTCCACCGGCTGTCTGTCCGTCCGTCCGTCCGTCAGTGAGTGAGTGAGTCAGTCACACGTCACACGTCACACTTTTGCCCTGCTCATATCTCCACAACCGTTGCCCCCATCCATGCCAAATTTTGCACACACACTCCTTACCTGCCAAACTACAACCTCCAAGGACCCCCGGAGCTCCAGGGACCCCCAGGTCCCTGGGGGACCCCCAGGTGTAAAAAAAATTCCCTCCGTGAGTCACACGTCACACGTCACACTTTTGCCCTGCTCATATCTCCACAACCGTTGCCCCCATCCATGCCACATTTTGCACACACACTCCTTACCTGGCAAACTACAACCTCCAAGGACCCCCGGAGCTCCAGGGACCCCCAGGTCCCTGGGGGACCCCCAGGTGTAAAAAATGACCAAATGTGCAAAAATGACCACCCCAACGGGGCTGCTCACGGGGAATTCCTCGGGACCACCCACTCCCCTCCCGATTTTTAAAACACATTTTTGGACACTGCTCCTACAGTTTTTGCCCTAAAATCATGCAAATCGCTACACAGTATGTCTACACTCATCCCATCAACATGAATCTGTCCCATATAGCGCCACCTTCAGGCCGATTTTTAAAAACACATTTTTGGACACTGCTCCTCCAGATTTTGCCCTAAAATCACGAAAATCACTACACAGCATGTCTACACTCATGTCATCAACATGGATCAGGAAGATTTTGGAAAAACACATTTTTGCCCTATTTGTGGAGATAAGCGACCTACGGTCGCTTATCTCCCGATTAGGGAGTCTTACTGGTTTATCTAACCCTCTGCATGTATATTCATACCTATTTTACTCAGCATCTTATCTTCAGCATATTCTTATTATATAGCGCCACCTTCAGGCCGATTTTTAAAAACACATTTTTGGACACTGCTCCTCCAGATTTTGCCCTAAAATCACGAAAATCACTACACAGCATGTCTACACTCATGTCATCAACATGGATCAGGAAGATTTTGGAAAAACACATTTTTGCCCTATTTGTGGAGATAAGCGACCTACGGTCGCTTATCTCCCGATTAGGGAGTCTTACTGGTTTATCTAACCCTCTGCATGTATATTCATACCTATTTTACTCAGCATCTTATCTTCAGCATATTCTTATTTTACTATCTGCATTTCTATTTTGCACTCTACATCTTCTTGCTAATTTTGGTCTATCTTCACTCTATCTTTTCTTCTAGATCATTACTGTTTTTTTGTGATTAGTGTTTAGTAACTATTCATGTGTGCCATTTCATAATGACCAGCACATTGACATAATGCTGTGCAAGGTAACCAAGCATCCCAGCATCTACACTTTCTCGAACAGAGGGGCTACTGCTCGATTTGAATGTTGTAGCAGTGCAGCCTGTGTGGGAGGAATTTCCATTGAGAGACAATTATGAGCAAACAGGTCCTCCCAGTTTCATAATAGCGACTTTAAGCTTTTGACTGCTACGGCAGATGAAAACGGTAACCGGAAATGATCATCGCTCGATAGATAAACCTGTCGCCGTCGCGGCCGTCTCTACAACGCCAGAAGCCCCCTTCCCACGTAGTGGCTGGAACGTCTGCTGCCTGTATGTATCACCATGGGAACCAAAGAGTTCAGTAAAAGAGGTGGGACCCCGTCGCCGATGGCTGTTCGCTTAAAGATTTTGACTGCTACGGCGATTATGTCATAGCAGCCGTTGTCCCGCCTCACGTTGCGGTTGTAGAAACGGGCTGCTTAAACTGCCTAATGTCCGTTGTCTTGTCATACAGAACACAGGTGTATATTTCAAGCACTGTAACACTGTTTGATTCTTGGCTAAGCACTTCAAAAGGATTAACCACACAATAAATAACCCCTTCTGGGATAATAAGCAGTACTCAATATAGGCTTTTATGAAGTCCCTTTATAATAATGATGATAATGATAGCTCAAATGTATATAGCTATTTTCTAAGTACCCAAAGTCGCTTTACATAGGGAAAGGAAGGAACCAACTTTGTGTTCTTTTGGGTCAACTGCTTTAGGTGGTCATTTTCCATTTTGTTTAGCTGTTTCAGATTATTATGGGCACCCATTCTATAATGTCTTAGGATGCTTTTGTATGCTTTTATGAGATTCTTTAGTTGTCTTTTGAGTCAATCGCCAATACTGTAGGCGGCCATTTTCAATTTTGTCAGTAAGTTCCTGTTTCAGATTTATTTGGGCACCCCTTCTATAGGATGTCTTAGGATGACCCAGGGGACACATGTGCCAAAGCGTATGCCTTTATGAGATTCTATAGGTTTTTGAGTCAATAGCCAACACTGTAGGTGGCCATTTTCAATATTGTCATTAATTCACTTCCTGTTTAAGATTTCTTTGGGCACCATTTCTAGGATGTCTTAGGATGACCCAAGGGACATGTGTGCCAAATATTATGCTTTTTGGAGATTCTTTTTGTGTCTTTTGAGTCAACGGTCAACAGTTTAAGTGGCCATTTTGACTTTTGTCCATAACTCACTTCCTGTTTAGGCTTTTTTTGGGCACCCCTTCTAGGATGTTTTAGGATGACCCAAGGGACATGTGTGCCAAATTGTATGCTTTTTGGAGATTCTTTTGGTGTATTTTGAGTCAGTCAACAGTTTAAGCGGCCATTTTGACTTTTGTCCATAACTCACTTCCTGTTTATGATTTTTTGGGGCACCCCTTCTAGGATGTTTTAGGATGACCCAAGGGACATGTGTGCCAAATCCTATGCTTTTTGGAGATTCTTTGGATGTCTTTTGAGTCAACAGTCAACAGTTTAGGCGGCCATTTTGAAATTTGTCCATAACTCACTTCCTGTTTAAGATTTTTTGGGCACCCCTTCTAGGATGTTTTAGGATGACCCAAGGGACATGTGTACCAATTTTGGTGCTTTTATCCGCCGCGTAACGATTTGGCCATTTTCTGAGGTTAATTCCCCCTACTAAAATAGGTTGCCTACCGTACATAATGGGCAAGAATACTGATATTGTGTGTCCATTGATTATGTGACATCAATTCAGCCCTATATACTTTGTCGTATGATGAAGAGTGTAAGCTTGTAGATCGGCTGTTTTTGCTCTGTCAGTCTTTTATTAGTCTCGCGTAGCCAGACAACTATGCCACAATCTCTGAATGCTATATAGAGTCTGGAACAGCAGCTCCCGAACGGCGAGTATCGAAAACGGGCATTAACGTTCAAAAATATATATTTTAAAATGTCATTTCTGCTAAGCAGCAAGCTAAACATGCTTATATGATTTTTATTTATATAATGATAAATATGTGTGATGTGAGACGGAAACGGAAGTGACGTGGGGGCTTCACTTCCGCTTCATCTTCGCACTCATCATTTCTTCCCCGGTCTGCCAGACTGTATGCTGGGAGCATTTGACCAAATCGCGGAGGCAACCGTCTGGCCACGCGAGACTAGTCTTTTATAGACTCAATAAAGGAAAAATGCAAGTGGGAATCAAACCCCTAACCCTCACATTATTCCATGTTCTACTGAATGAGCTATAGGACCATGGGCTCTGACCATGGCGGTCATCCTGACTCGTTGAAATATGCAAGAGAAGGTCACAAGATGACGGAGTGAGGAGAGATGTGATCCTGCTGCACCCTGAGGATATTATTTTATTACTATGTCAGTCTGTGTGTCTTTGCACTCTCAGCTCCCCGTTATATACAGTAGTTATTCTTGCTTCCATTCAGGACTGTTGATTCTCAGTGTTGGACACCAACAACCTCCCCTTACATGCACCCATAAGGTTGCTGTCAGGCAGAAGCGTATTTCTCCGTATTTCAACATTTTTTTAGTTTGTTTTTGTTTTAAGGACAGTGCCCTATTTCATCAGAGTGAAAGAGTGTCCCACAAACATAGCAGATGAACAAGTTCATAGTGTGCTGCGATGCAACGCGTTGTTGTCAGCTTGTAGATCGTCAAATAGCAATAAAAAAGGAACGGTTTTGGACATACAGTACATGGTTTCCACCAGACAGCGACGATAATGTTTGTTGTGCACTTGTACGAATGCATCCACACACAGGCATGAGAGCATTCATCACCAACACGCGCTCAAATAGTAAATAAACACACCTGGCCCGAGGTGGTCTTCTTTGGCAGAGTAATGACTAGGCTGTCACCGACGATAACGGAGGATGAGGCAAGGGACACGCGTGTGAGCTGATGTGGCCCGGAGAGAGTGCAGAAGAGAAAGACATACGGTACGGTAGAAACAGAGTAAAAAGGAGACAGTGGGCGTCATCTATGGACATTGGAAGGAGTTAAGAGAGAGGTGAGAGAAAACAAAAGGGCAGATAGAGCGAATTATATACAACAGACACACACGCACGCACGGCGCACACGCACGGCGCACACGCACGCACGCACGCACGCACGCACACACACACACACACACACACACACACACACACACACACACACACACACACACACACACACACACAAACACTGACCTCTTGCCCCCAGATTAACAGAGAATTAGGAACAGTGCATAAGCACTGTGTCTGTGCAGGACGTGTTTACCTTGTATTGCCCTTAATTTATCCTTGATCCGGGCGGGTTAACTTTAGAGTGTCTCCCTGGCGATGTGTTGATCCCGGGATCATCTGTAACCATGTGAATGACTTGCGTCGCGTAGTAAATCTCAGCAGCACGGTAAGCCCCTGTGAAATCACTAATCACCATAATGATTTGCATAACGTTTCCCCGCTAACTCAATAACATAAGACCCTTGGCCCGCTCGCCTATTTCTGCCCTCACAGGGATACTAAGTTCACATTCATACACACCCATCCACGTGCCTAAACACACACACACACACACACACGCACAGCACACACGCACACAAACATACACACACCAATGTGTGTATGAATAGTCATTCTGTACACACTCACATACACAAGAAACCACTTTCTATCCGATTCACTGCACATTGGTGACCTCACAGGACATACCTCCTGACACACGCACGCACGCACGCACACACATGCGCTCGCGCGTGCACGCATGCACACACTGTAAGCGGGAAGATCCCTGGACCGCTGAAGATGTCCTTAAATAGTCCAGCATGAAGACAGTGAACTAAAAGCGGGCTGGCGTCCAACGCTGAGAGAGCCGATCATGAGCCTTAACGAGCATGTAAAATTAATCTAATCACAGGCCTAATCTGTCCCGGGGTTAGGGTGGCGTTAGCTTCAGGGAGCTACCAGAATAGAATATGTAAGGACTTTGTGGAAATGGCTCCGCTTTTAGTTGCGTAACAGCAGCAGCAGGAGCAGGTTGGCCTGGAGGGGTTTGAGTCACTGTCCTGTAACCGTGGGTCCCAGGTTCTGTCCCACGTGTAGGTGCACTACATAGTAAAAAAAAAATTACTCAGTGTGTACGAACAGGGGCGTCACAAGGGGTGGAAAAGTGGGACTGAGTTACCTAAATTACCTTAGAAGGATTTGAAATATTCAAAGATTTGCACAAATTGTCATTTTTTTTCAAAAATAGCAGTGCCGTGCTGTGAGCTTATCTGCTATTTTTCAATAGTTAAAGCACAACATAAAGCGTAATAATGCTTTCCCAATCTAAATGGGTTAAACCCCCCCCCCCCCCCTATGAAGAACATTCATGAGGGGCCCGCAGTGAATCCTTGTACCCAGGGCCCAGAATTTGGTGTGACACCCCTGTGTACGAATGTGACTGAAAGGATCCGCAAGTGTCCGTTGGGTTTACATTTTTATCACTCTCTGAGTTACAAATGGATAAATGAACACGGATGATTTCCCCGTGTGCTACGTGCCCCGTGTGTCCTCAAACAACCTGACCAGCTCACACGTTGTATGTCACTATGGATGTGCTTTGTGCGTCATGTGAATGACTAACACATTTCATCTAAATTATTGCATGTACGGTAATTAAGGCTTGTTTAGTTGTATAACAAATGTCATGCACAGAGGCAATTCAAAGTGCTTTACATAGAGGCATAACATTTCAGTAAAATTATGAAAAGGTATTTGAAGAGAAATAAATAATTAGAAGAATAAAAGTTACTTGTATGTAAGTGCCTTATAATGCATTATGAATGATTATAGACCGATCCTTTAAGTAAAGTGTTACTGGAGTATCATTTCATACCATTTCATTGTGTTGTTTATATCCAGGCTTCTTCTGTTCAGCCACCAACAGCAACGTGGAACTTACTAGGATGTCATTACCAGATTTGTAATTCCATAAGACAGTATACTGTATGTATTATGCTCCCAGAACATATTTGGAATCCCATGACCTTGGAGTTTCTCAAACCCCTCTGCGCAGAGCATGTGGTTGAATTGCCAGTCGGCAGCCACGTTAACTGGTCAGATGGCCGCGTCTATTTTTAATTTAACCATCAAAGTTTTATTATCATTAAAATCATAGTGTTTTGTCAATTATTTGGAGGCCGACAGGTTGAGCATCTTAGTTGTACTGTATAGAGGGTATGCACATGCATAAAGTGAGTGGCAAAGTGAGTTAAACGTCGTTTAACGTCATTTAATGCAATCACATAGGACGTTTCTGTTTGGATGTATGGGCTGTCAAGGCCAGAAAGTCGTTTTTGCCACTCAGTAGGCGTTCCCGCATAACTTCCGGGTATGATGATGATGTCACGCGCATATACCGGTACCCTCTATACTATAGCCTATTGTCAGTCTCATTGTGGTAGGCCTTCTGTATGTCCTTCCTTGAGCTGTTGCTGCTCTGCCCAGCACTAGCAAAGGACTCTGGGAAATATAGATCCTATCGGGACATTGTCTAATTTCTTCCCCCGCCATCGCTCATTTCCTTGTTGAGGCCCTTTTCTTTATTGCTAGATGATTGCAGTTTAATTAACATTGTTAACTGCATTAATCCATCAGCATAGAAGCCAGCCACTCACCGCCAGATACCAAGAAATCTCATTGTGTTCGTTCCCCGCTCTCTCATTGTCTATCCACATTTATAAGGCAGACTAAATGTCTTTTACTGGCCCATTCTTTCTCTGTTCCGTGTGTGTGTGTGTGTGTGTGTGTGTGTGTGTGTGTGTGTGTGTGTGTGTGTGCGTGTGCGTGCGTATGTTTGAGACCGCATGTAAGTGTTGTGTGTCCCATTTGTCGACACCTCCTCCTCTATTTTACATTCGTCTCCCTCCTTGCTGAACCACTTGGGAGGAACATTGTGATAGAGAGCAGCGCACATACCCTGTCCTCCTTTGTCTCTGATCAGACCAAGAGATACACACTGTATACAGAGCTATTGTGGAGCTCCTGGCAGGGCTTCCTCTTGCTTTTCAGAGATCACTGCCTTGGTTCCTTTAATTAACATCCAGCATTTGTAGCATAGTGGGTGGGATAACTGTGGCACAACATCCCGGAGCCTGAAAGAACATCAGGACTGGAGGAAAGCTTTACACTGCTTTTGCACAGAATTCCTCCCAGCAAGCACGGTCAGGACCTGGACCAATCAGTGACGTCTTGATTGGGGCCAGATCAAGTCTAACCATGACTAGTCAGATCTGGACAATTAAGAATTTCATTTCATTTGATTTCAACCAACATAAATCCTGCCGGATGTGCTGGATTAATAAGAGAGAGTCCGATCGAGGCCAGATAAATATCATTACTAGTCAGATATGTCCTAGAATATAACATTATGTGCTTATATTTCAACTAACATTACAAACAATAACAACTAGGAAGACACCTCAGGGCAACAGGCCATCTGGCCAGTGATGTATATCGGACCAGTTACCCATATATGGAGACCCCTGGTACCCATATATGGAGATCCATGTACTGTATATGGTACATCCCGGCCTTTTATACCCATACATTGAGATCCCTGTCTGAACCAGCCACACAGATATGGGCTGTCTTCCTCCATATATGGGCATTCCCATAAAGTCCTGTTAGATATGGGCTTGATATTGATGATATCAGGGATCTCCATATATGGGCATGCAAGGGATTCTGTTAGAGTAGTTCCCATGACATCACAACATACAATCCCTTTTATGCCCATACATGGAGATCCCTATCTGAACCAGCCACACAGATTATGTCTTTTGGCCATCTGACATCAGGGATCTTCATATATGGGCATAAAAGGGATTCTGGGGAATACCCATATATGGACTTTTACATACAGTAGGTGATGTCACCTGTGATATCACCTGTGATGTCACAGTGATGGTTCAGGGGAACCACAGTGTCAGGTAGAGATACGTGGACAAGATGGGCCGGTTTTCATAGTAAACTTGCGACCTAGGTCGCAATAATCCTCTCAAACAAAAAAATCCATATGACATCCTGGTAATGACGTCAAGATCATTCCCATATGGGCTGTGATCTGGCCTAGTTCTGAACATCACCGGAGTCACCGGAGGATGTTATCATAACGTCATCATGACGTCATTTGGCTTGCAGGGCTACCACTGATCTGTAGCTTTGGATTGATGCTAATCATTTTGTGAAGCCACCACGAAGCCTATAGGCCTATTACATTTAAATCAAATAGAATCAAAAAGTATAAAGCTCCATACACATTAAATATACATAATCTCTAGCCCTATTATCTACATTTGATTTGATATTTAGATGATATGATTCAGTTAATCAGCTATACTTGCTAGCCATTACAGTAGCTTGCAAGCTAACCTGAATAGTTAAGACTTAGACCTTAGTACCTACTCCACCAAAGGCCCTGCCAGATGACACATCTACGGTGTCCCAGTAATGTGTGATGCAGATTTTGCATAAGTTGTGCCCACATGGAGTGGTGACTCACTGGATCACTGGAACAGAGGAAGTGCTCTCCTCTATGAGACTGCTGGCAGATCTCATTTCTACACACTTGAGAATAAAAGTGTCAAACACTGCAAATACTGTATAGCCTATAGTCAAAACGACTCATCCAGTGATGTCTGACTACAATAGCAGAATCTCCGGGTTTGCCTTTCTGTGATATATTTCTATGTATTTTTATCTCTTTTAGTGTGTGACGGTGTCACTCTCTTTGACTAATGCTCCTCTCAGCGTGTACCCTGCTTGCTTGTGTGTATGCATGCATGCATGTGTGTGTGTGTGTGTGTGTGTGTGTGTGTGTGTGTGTGTGTGTGTGTGTGTGTGTGTGTGTGTGTGTGTGTGTGTGTGTGTGTGTGTGTGTGTGTGTGCGCGCGCGTGTGTGCGTGCATTTGTGTGTCCTCAATCGCTCTCGACCTGATTGGTTTTGAAAAACCTGCCCATAATCCCCAAACTCTCTCAAGTTGATGTGTCATCATCGATATGATGTCATAGACATCATAGACCTTTCTCCAATACTCTTGACAAATGTTACAGCACAAAGTACTCTGACAAAGGTTACTGTCATCGTATAGTACTACAGGGATGTTTAATGTTAAAAGTAGGCTATTCATTCATGTTTTGTGTTGTGCTTGTCGCTGAGATCTCTCTCACCTGCATCAACGAAACCAACAGAACACCTACAGGAGCTTCGGAGCTTCAGCACAACTCACCACACCTACACATAGATTTTTGACATGTCGCAGCCGTTCTCTAGTTGAAGAAGGTAATTGGAGCGAGCCATTAAAGAAACTTTGTTTTAAATCCATGATTAAATGGACCACTGAATTGGGGGACATTTCTTGGTTCATGCCATAAGTGACGCGGAACAAACGTCACATTTTCGGGATTGACCTGCAAAATTCGACCCTACTCCAACTTGAACTTCCTCTCATTTTAGAGGGGGTCCTATACACATAGATAAAACATTACATAAAATACAAATACACAAGATGTGTATTGTGTATATATACTTTATGTGTGAATATAAGGAAGTCCTTAAGCGGGCCAAGAGATGCAACAGATCTGAGAGAAAGAGGAAGATTACCCTAACCCTAACCCTTCCAGTCAAATGGAGCTTTGTAGTGGAATGAACTGCATCCAACTTCAGAAAATAATTTGAGGAACAATAAAATAGGGATATTGTGTATGTCTAATTGGATATTTGGTGATCTATATGGAACCAGAGACTGTTTCAAATATACCAGTAAAGGACAGTTAAAGTGAACACATTTAAAAAGGAATAGATACCAGTGAAGTTGCTTCAACAGGGGGTCTGGGACCCCTTGGGGGTCCTTAGAGTTACTACAGGGGGGCCACCAAATACTTGTGTGATAGGATAATTCTTTTAAATGAACAACCTGAACCCTCGCATCCCTATTCCGAGGAGAACTTTAGACAAAAATAGTAGATCTAGAAGCTTGTAGATCGGCTACAAGCTTCTAGATCTACATAGTGAGAGGTCAAGTTTACAAAATATTGACGATTTAAGTGGTTAAATGTCTGAAAATACACATGAACATGAATCCAAAATAGACTGATGACAGTGCTGTCAAACAAGTCTATGAATTTATCTATGAAAGCTACGAAAATCTCCATCACACATTTATACAATATGTAGAGGGGATTCCTGCTTCATCTCTCTCTCAGCTAAGGGGTCCTTGGCCTGAAAACGTTGAAGACTGCAAGACTGTTAGACTGCAGCCAATTAAGCGAACCACACAGAGAACAGTGGTGCGTTCAGTACGGACACCTCAGTACAAATCTACACAGGGAATTAAATAATACATTATCAGGCTTGAGATGAGTATCTACAGTACTTCAAATGAGAAGGAGTTAATTGAAGGATAAAGTGAGCACAAACTGCCATAAGTTATTTTAATATTAAAGGAGTAGTTCACCCCCAAAATGACTTTTTTTATATTGATTAGTCACGCCATGGAGACTAGAGTTCAATAATTTGTTTTGGTTTTTGTCACATTCCTAAGACAAAAATGTGATAACAATAAATGTACCCCCATTCATTCCGGATGGTGACCCGTTTCGAAACGGGTCACCATCCGGAATCAATGGGGGTAAATTTACTCGAATCAAATTTTTGTCTTAGGAATGTGACAAAAACCAAAAAATATTATTGAACTCTACTCTCCATGGCATGACTAATCAATAGAAAAAAAGTCATTTTGGGGGTGAACTACTCCTTTAAGTTCAATGTGAGGATTAAAGGAATGTTCTGGATCAATCATGAGGCTGAGGTATATAGATGAGTCCACTTTCTCCAGATAAGAACCATCTTCAAAATAGATCAGAATCTTGTAGCACTTGCACCACTATAATCGTGAGCCGAACAACATGCTACTGGACTTCCTTTTATTCAATAAAAGTTTGTTATTTTGCAGCCATTTTTGGACCAGATTGAAGTCAAAATATATAAAAAAAAGTTTTGATCAGAAACCCATCTGACTCTAACACCTGCAACAGGGAGGATTTGCTACAGGAGGGGCTCCCAAACATTTCAATGCAGGACCACCAAATAGCCTCTTGCCCTCCTCACCTGACAATTTGTGTTGGGGGGATTAAGCAGGGGTTTGCTATAGAGCACCATAAGCGTTAGAAACGGCCTTGGCAATGCCTGCTGTTATTAACCATCTTGTAATACATTGTAATACATCACACTGGGACCAGGGCTAAAGATCCCATAGCTTATGGCAAAAATGCTAATAAACAGCTTACATTTTGGAAAAGTGAAAAATCTCCTGCCAATGGCCAATGCCCATGTGCAACTTCAGCTGAAATGTCTAACCAACTAAGGACGAAAATGCATGAGAAGGTCCACATAAGTATGTAAATGTGCCCATCGCCGGTGTCACTAGCGCACTGAGTGCTGCTGTTGGTTCTTGCAGAGTCATGCCGACACAATTAATGAGACCGTTTTGCAATTAATTATTCTGTGCTTTCAACAACAACACAGGATTATATTGGTGTGCCAAGTCTATATTGCCCAGCCTTGCTGGATTTGCTGCTTGCCATGCATGCATGCAATGACATGGCCATGGGTTAAGTGAAAGTGGTTAAGTGTGGCTGAGTCATGCCGACACAATTAATGAGACCGTTTTGCAATTAATTATTCTGTGCTTTCGACAACAACACAGGAATATATTGGTGTGCCAAGTCTATATTGCCCAGCCTTGCTGGATTTGCTGCTTGCCATGCATGTGTTTAAACCAGGAAAAATCACACCCGTGTGAAGTGGAGCTGTGTGTGTGTGTGTGTGTGTTAGTGTGTGTGTGTGTGTGTGTGTGTGTGTGTGTGTGTGTGTGTGTGTGTGTGTGTGTGTGTGTAGATCATGTGTACCGTTTTTTGTGACATTTGAAGAAAATATGTAGGAAAAGGAGCAAAAAGTGTGTTTTGGCGAAAATTCAAGATGGCGGAAAATATATCCTGGCGCAAATGGGCGTGGCCTATATGGGGAGATGCGTCTTGACCCAAGGAATCCAGGGAAAAAAGAATTTTAATTTTCCGATCCACGGTTCAAGAGTTACGGGGCAAAATGTAAAGTGGGCCGTTATAGCGCCACCATGAGGCCGAGTGATGTAATTATTTTTCGATTCATTCTTAAAATCATTATGAATCTCCTCTCCGAGGTTTGAAACTGTAGCTCCTATGGTTTACGAGAGAAAAATACTTGAAAGTGATTTCTTGCATTGTCCCATTATAAGTCAATGGGGACAATTAAGCGTCGTTTTTTGCCGATTACGTCGGCATGGTAAGGCGGATCGGAACGAAAGGTAATAGAACACCATTCCGGGCCGAGCCGCACATTTTGATGTATATATTGCGCGAGTGGCGTAAATGGTGCGGCACTAGTTACGCGCCGAAGTCAGGCTACATACACACACACACACACACACAGACACACAGACACACACACAGACCCACACAGCCACGTATAAGGAGCCTGTGTTTCACACAGCTCCAAAAAAGAGAATATCCGCACTCTCTGGAGTAGTTTCTTGTAGATTTATTAAATCATTAATTCACAGCATCTCACCGAATAGACGGACCGGTTTCGGCCGTGTGGCCTTCCTCAGCGTCTCAAAACTCTTTAATTTTTGAGACGCTTGTAGATTTAATAATTCTACAAGAAACTACTCCAGAGAGTGCGGATATTCCCTTTTTTCCTGTTACTTACTCGAATCCTGCACCCAGTAAACAAAAAGACTTTATTACTCTTGCAGAGAGCGCGTCATCTCCAGACGGTGTTGTACCGGCTAGGAGATTTGTCCTGTGTTTATCAGGTCATCATACTGAGGAGAAACATTTGGAAGTTAAATTCGATTTATCTACCACTGAAGAGAAAAATCGATGAGGACCGACCTTTCTCAATTTATACCTGCGGCTGATTCTGAACATGTCTGAAAACTGTTTTCTAAAAAACGTATGTTGCTATATTAGCTATAAAATCTAAAATGACATGGGTTAAGTGAAAGTGGTTAAGTGTGGCTGTGGGTTTTATAAATATTGACCCAATGAAAACAATTATTGACAAGAGCTTGTGACTAAATAACAACATTATTGGATCCACTGGAACACAGGTATTATTTCTGTTTTGGACGATATAAGACTTGCCGAGCCATGAGGCCCATAGGGCATGAGCCTATCAGCTAGATTTCCCTCCATGCCTTACGCCTTACCGGTATATCCCTAAACTTTGCCTTTATTTTACTATTTTGAAATATAAATATAAAAATATGAGAACATTGCAAAAAGGTTTAGGGATAAGGCGTAAGGCACGGATGAAAATAGAGCAAAGGCTATCTCTTGTTTCTGTAGCGTGAGGCAGCTTGATGTACAACCCCCTGGACATTACACTAGTATGGGACTTACCCCCAATCCAACCCTTGATGCTGCTTGCCAAGCAGGGAGGCACTGGCTCCCATTTTTCTTTCTTTGGTATGACCCAGCCGGGGTCATACCGTCTCGGGACGGACACTCTAACCACAAGCGGGTGACAGTGATGATATACTGTGTTATCTGCCGTTCTAAAATCAGCAGTGGTGTAAAGTAACTAAGTACATTTACTTAAGTATTGTGTTTAAGTACAATTTTGAGATATTTGTACTCTACTAAATATTGTACTTTTACTCCACTACAATTATTTGAAACTTTAGTTACTAGTTACTTTGCAGATATAAATTATAAAAACATGAACCACTTTAGCCCTATGTTATACCTACAGAATAGGCTGTTTGAAAATAGCCGATCTACAAGCTCTGAAGAGATCTGCTATTTTCAAATATTTTGTACTTTTACTTTTGGTACTTTTTGAATTTTGGACTTTTACTTGTTAGGGTGCCCTCACACCAAAATACCTATGAGTGTGGAATCCGCTTTCCACCAATGCATTTCAATGAGAGTGAAAGCGGTTTCATGCCAGCAGAGGATTTCTGCAAAAAACACTCCCTTATCATTAAAATGCATTTGGCGGAATGCGGATTCCACTCTCATAGGTATTTTGGTGTGAGGGCACCCTAAGGGTGCCCTCACACCAAAATACCTATGAGAGAGGAATCTGTGTTCCGCCAATGCATTTCAATGAGAGTGAAGCGGTTTCATGCCAGCAGAGGATTTCTGCAAAAAACGCTCCCTTATCATTGAAATGCTTTGGCGGAACGCGGATTCCACTCTCATAGGTACTTTGGTGTGAGGGCACCCTAAAGGAGTATTTCTACATTGCAGTATTGATACTTTAACTTGAGTAAAACATTTGAGTACTTTTTCCACCACTGAAAATCAGTCAGACAAGACTGAAACAGAAACACAACTGTACAACTACAACAACACCCCCACCCCCAGTAGTTTTTCCCCCCTACATAATTTGTATGCAAAGTGTGTTTTAGTGCTCAGTGTATCTTTGTTCTGTGTCCGCTGCATGTCCGCTGTTTAATTTGTTCCCTAATCATCATGGTATTCAGATGATGTTTAGTATGGGGAGAGAGAGCCTCTTCATCTCTTTATCTTGTAGCTACTAAAGTGTGATTTGTTTGCCTGTAATCATGCGCGTGCACGTGTGTTCTGGAGCTGTGAGGGCAGAGGCGTTAATTGGGTACATGGCAGGGTATGGCAGCTGCCATACCTTGGCAACAGGGGGAAACAATTAAATGTACTTCTTAAAATAAATTCATCATGCCTGTTGCTAAGGTATGGCAACATACCTTAGCTTTTGCTGAACTGACGCCACTGTGTGAGGGAGGGAGGTCACAGCTAGTCTGGTCACCTTCTTGTGTATGTGTATGCATATGCGTTTGTGTGTGTGTGTGTGTGTGTGTGTGTGTGTGTGTGTGTGTGTGTGTGTGTGTGTGTGTGTGTGTGTGTGTGTGTGTGTGTGTGTGTGTGTTTGGGTGCGTTTGTGTGTGTGTGTGCGCACGACTGCATGTGCACAAGTCTGTGTGTCTGTGTGTCTATATGCATGCGTGCTTGTGTGTGTGTGTGTGTGTGTGTGTGTGTGTGTGTGTGTGTGTGTGTGTGCGTGCGCACGCGTGTGTGTGTGTGAGTGTGAGCAGCATAATAATGTTGCCATGTCCTAGACACCCAAGACCTGCATTACCCAGAGGAAATCTATTGTGTCTCTGGGGATCATTTATCACAAAGGTTATCACTGCATTGTTAGAGTCCGTGTGCGTGTGTGTTTGTGTGCTTGTGTGTGTGTGCACTCGCGCGTGTGTGTGTATGCGTGTCCGTGCGCCTTCCTTTTGTTTGTCAATATGGGTTATTTTTCACTCAAAGTAATTCCTTCCCTTTTCTCTTCTCTCGTTCTTCTTTATCTCCACACGCTGACCTCTATCTTCCACCTCACTTCATCTCTCCTCTCCTCTCCTCTCCTCTCCTCTCCTCTCCTCTCCTCTCCTCTCCTCTCCTCTCCTTTATTCTCTGTCGCTCCTCATTAATCCGTTCTCCCCCTCCGAAGTTCCTCTCCTCTCCTCATTATCCTCCTCCTCCTCCTATCCTCCTATCCTCCGTTCCCTTTTCCTGCACCTCCCGTTCCTCCTCTTCCTCATTCAACCACCCGTCCCCCCACCCACTCCCTCTTTCCTCTCCCTCAACCCCACCCAGGGGGCGGGTCCTGGGTGCTTTAACTATTGAAAAATAGCAGATATACAAGCTCACAGCGCTGCACTGAGTGCCGCCTGCGAGCACTCGGTTTCTAGCACCTATGTTTCTATGTCAGTGGTGCTCAAACCTTTTCATGTGAAGGACCCCCAAAATAAATGCATTAGTTCCAGGGACCCCCCCCCCCCCCAGAAGCAAAATTTGAGTTTGAAATGTTCGCTTAAAAGAATACATATATTCAAAGATTTGCACACATTTTCACGACTTTTCAAAAATAGCAGATCTACGAGCTCGCAGCGTGGCACTCGGTGCCGCCAGCCGATATCCCCGTTGTCTTCCCTTAGTATGTTATCACCGGTCTGTTATCACCGTTGCCATCCCTTGGCTAAGGCTCAGTAGTCTGACTACAAGCTCCCAGGAGCTGGTAGACCCGTTATCACCCTTGGTCTTGTCACTGCAATGCGCATGTGTGTGAGAGGACCCTAACGGGTCCATTTGGTTCCATTTGTACACTGCCAGAGTTAAGGGGAGACCTTGAAATTTGCAAAGTTTGAGAAACACTGTTCTAATAAATTCTTCTTCTTCCTCCTGTGCCCTCCCCTCTTTCTCCTCCTCCTCTCCCTCCCAGATGAGGGCCAGACGGTGTGCGCAGGCCCCCCGGAGCTGGACGGCCAGCGGCTGGCGGAGGTGGGCATGCAGCTGCGGGCCGACTGCCACCAGGGGCTGGGCTACTGGGACTACCTGTTCTTCATCGCCATCGGCTTCGTCATCTTCTCGGCGGGCACGGTGTCGGCCTGGGTGATGGGCGTGCTCATGGTGCTGTACGAGCGCTACAGCAAGCGGAAGGGCGAGCAGCAGGACAGCGACGACGAGGACGACCGGGGCATGATGGGCGGCGGGTGCGGGGGCAACCGGGAGAGCCAGTCGAACGGGGACCTGAACAAGCCCAGCATGCAAGTCTGACGGACGGAAAGGACGGACGAGGATGTAAGAAGGAAGCCCCCCCTGGACGGGTGGCGGAGCTGGTTGGATTGAGAACGGAACAGCTCTGTGGTCCGAGACGCTGCCTCTCATTGGGGAGTTAAAGTGATAGTTCACCCCCAAAACATTTTTTTTTCCTGTCGATTACTCACCCCATGGAGCAGGGGTCTTCAACAGGGGGTCCGGGATGCCTAGGGGGTCCCCAGAGTTACTAGATGGGGTCCGCCAAATCTTTGTGATATAGGATAATTACAGTATTTTAAGTGAACAACTTTAACCCTCACATCCCCATTCTGTGGAGAACTTTAGCCAAAAATAGCAGATCTACAAGCTCTCAACGCCTCGCAGCGCGAGGCACTGAGAGCTTGTAGATCAGCTTTTTTTGGCAAATAGGTTTGGTGTAGAGGTTAAAAAATGATTTTAAGTGGTTAAATGTCTGAAAAAAACACATTAACATGAACCCAACATAGACTGATGACACTGCTGTAAAAACAATCTATGAATCTATCTATGAAATCTATGAAAATCTGCAACACAATGTTATACAATGTGTAGTGGGGGTCCCGGCTTCATCTTTTTTTCAACTAAGGGGTCCTTGGCCTGAAAACGTTGAAGACCCCTGCCATGGAGACTTGAATTCATGGATATCTTTTGTTTTGTTCTTGTCGCATTCCTAAGCCAATCATTTGATGACCAGCAGTGGGTCCCTATGGAGACACAACGAAAGCCTGCTTTGTTCCCTATGGAGACACAAAGAGTCTCCTGAAAGTATTGGCTTAGGAACGCGACAAAAACAAACAAACAAAAGAAAATCCACGAATCCTAAGTCTCCATGGGGTGAGTAATCGATAGAAAAAAATAAGTCGTTTTGGGGGTGAACTACGGTATGCTCCTCGACGCAATGGACACAAGGATAGACTGATCTGTGTGTCTGCTGACGGTGAAGCAGTGTGTTCGAGTGCTGTAGAGTGAGACTGTGTGTGTGTGTGTGTGTGTGTGTGTGTGTGTGCGTGTGTGTGTGTGTGTGTGTGTGTGTGTGTGTGTGTGTGTGTGTGTGCGTGTGTGCGTGCGTGCGTGCGTGCGTGCGTGCGTGCGTGCGTGCGTGCGTGCGTGCGTGCGTGCGTGCGCGCGCGTGCGTGTGCGTGTGTGTGTGTGTGAGAGAGAGAGAGAGATGGACATACTGTATGCAAAGAGAGATCGAAAACAGACAGCAATAAGGAGGAATTTGCCTTCACTTCAGGACTACAGAATGACCTCTAAGATTATTGAGAGCAATAACATGCCCACTCAACACACACACACACACAGACACACACACATAGACGTATTTAAGCAGTTATACCTGTGGGCACCGGTCCATCTCAGCACAGTTCTCGCTGGAGCTGGAATCTGTGGGTGAGAATGAGAAGATATCTCCGTACTAATGTGAAGTGCTCTTGAGACTTTTACCGTCAGTTTAATGCTAATTATTAAAAGACTTGCATCAACACGGATTCGCACACACACACATGCACACACACACACACACACACACACACACGCACACACACACGCACACACACACACACACACACACGCACACACACACACACACACACACACTGAAGCACATGCAACGCCCAAGAAAGGTTCAGGGGGTCACAAAGAGAGTGATGCCTTATATCTATGACATTAAAAGGGAATACCAGTAAATTGCAGTGAGTTCACATCTGATTTCAACCCGAGACAATAGTAATGTGTGGATCGTTCACTACTATCTCTGCTCTTCAGAAAATGTATTTATTATATAGTTTTCTGCCTCAAGAAAAAGCACCTGGGTCGTTTCCTCACCATAATAAGTCATGGATTGTAAAATATGCAGCATTACTTTGTCACTTGAGGCAAAATAATAAATAAAGTTTGTTTCATATATCCCTTTTTAACTGAACAACTCACCCTTGTACATTTTGGTGTCTTCACAAAAGCGAGGCCAATGCGTGCCCCTTCCGGCGTCGGGAAAGGTTTTCAGAATTATAGTTCAGAGACTCATCTGGATGTGCGCGAGTTCTGAGGAAACGTTCCTGAGACCGCCGGAAGTTTGGAACGGCGTCGATTTGTAGTCCAGGGGTCTTCAACAGGGGGTCCGGGACTCCTAGGGGTCCTTAGAGTTACTACAGGGGGGCCGCCAAATCCTTGTGTGATAGGATCATTCTTTTAAATTAACAACTTGAACCCTTGCATCTCTTTTCCAAAGAGAACTTTAGCCAAAAATAGCAGATCTATAAAGCTCTCAACACCTCGCAGCGCGAGGCGTTGAGAGCTTGTAGATCGGCTATTTTTGGCAAATAGGTTTGGTGTAGAGGTAAAAAAGAGCAGACCAAGTACATAGTGAAAGGTCAAGTTTACAAAATATCGACGATTTAAGCGGTTAAATGTCTGAACATACAGATTAACATGAATCCAACATAGACTGATGACAGTGCTGTCAAACAAGTCTATGAATCTATCTATGAAATCGTTGAAAATCTACATCCCATTTTATACAATATGTATAAAATGCTTTATCTCTCTCTCAGCTAAGGGGTCCTTGGCCTGAAAACGTTGAAGACCCTTGTTGTAGTCGTATCACCTCCCTTTTCCGGAGAAAGGTTCGGACTGTCGGAATGAGCACGTATTGGGCTTTAGGAAAAGAGTGGGGGCCATGGGACCATGGGAGCACACTGTGAATTCCCACATTTTGTGGTATTTCCTTTTTACCGTATTTTGTTTTTTAAACCAGCGGAGAGACAAAGGAACTCCGCCTCCCACCGATGGTGTCAGTATCTGATTGTATGTCATCCAATACATGCTGTACGTGTGAATTAATGTTTATGTCAGTGTTGGGTATAAAGTTTCTCTGTGCTGTGAGACACTCAAGCTTAGCCTCTCATGCCAGTCTCTGCATAGTAGTCTACTTGTGGGGTCTAGTAGGCACGCTATCGTTGCCATCAGGGAGAAAAGCTTGTATTTCCCTATATTTTGTGTCTTTTTTTCTTTCTTTTCTTTTTTTTCTTTCAACTAATGATCTCCTTCATCATACAAGAGTGTCGCACAAAAGTAGGGAAAATAACAAATCTACAAGCTTGTAGATCGTCTCCTTTTGACAATTTTTAAATGCTTAAAAAAATGAATAATAAAGAAACGGCACGGTTTCAGACATACAAGGTTTCCAACTCGCGATAACAGCGCTTATACTGTAAAAGTGGGGCAGGATAGGGCAGGCTGCTGCTGATGATGATGGTGGTGGTGGTGGTGTCTGAAGACATAGTCAGAGTGATGCTACACTATAGTGACTGGTTGACCTGGTATTACAGCCAATGCACGCACACACAGGCCCCGGTCTGTAGCCCAGATGTCATGGTGTAAAGGGAGCTCCAATGTATGTGTGTGTGTGTGTGTGTGTGTGTGTGTGTGTGTGTGTGTGTGTGTGTGTGTGTGTGTGTGTGTGTGTGTGTGTGTGTGTGTGTGTGTGTGAAGGTGTGTACGCTATATGCATCAGCGTTTGTGCACTTGTGTGCCCGTGCATGCGTGTACGTTTGTGCGTGTTCGTTTGTGCGTGCGTGCATGCGGATGGGTGGGTGCATTCGCGCGAGTGTGCGGGGTGTGAGTGCTCATGCATACGTGCATGACTCCTGGCTCGTGCGTGCGTGCGCGTAAATGGGGCAGAACGATCACAGGCCATCTCTCTCTCTCTCTCTGCGCGCCGATGGACGAGTGATTCATTGGTCTGGACGGGAACATCCTCTCCTCCTCCACCCATCGCTCACCGCTTCCGCTCTGTCCATCAGCGTATGGATGGATGCATGCCTAAGCGATGACGAACCGACACAAACTCCAGAGGTAGAGATAAGAAGGGGGGGCTGTGGGGGGGTGGGGGGGTTTACACGGGAATTCACCTAGATTGATGGTAGCCAGTGTTTTTATTGAGTAGCTGATTGATAGGGTGGGCCCCGATTCATCTGGCCATGATGACTGAAATGCCTGCGACTAACGACACGCGGTCTCGTGTCATGATAATAGTCGAGTGGGAACGAATGACTGAGCATGTGTGTGACTATAAGCGTGTGTGTGTGTGTGTGTGTGTGTGTGTGTGTGTACGTGTTTGTTCGTGTGGATATTTCCCGAATCCCGTATGATTTATGCGATCAGCCGTATGTCATTATGTGGGTGCATGTGCTGGTATGGAGAATGAGTAGATGGCAGCGAGGCTTTTGAATAGGAGGGTAATTTGTAGTCAAAATCCATCAGAGCTTACTAGAGTGCACGTGCGCACGAATGCGCGCGCGCAGACCCCCCCACACACACACACTCTCACTCAGTCACTCTCTTTCTTTGTATGATAATCTCTCCCAAACACACATGGCCCCGCACGCACGCACGCACGCACGCACGCACGCACGCACGCACGCACGCACGCACGCGCAGTCTCAAGGACGCAGCTAAAGTCAAGATCCTCAAGCTACGGAACATTAACACTCCTCCTGTCTCTCGTTCTATCCATCCCTACATCCCCTCATCCACCCCTCATCCCCTCATCCGCCCTCCGTCCTCGGAAGATGATGAGTCCCGGGCTGTCATCAGCTTTCACTCGCACACACACACGCACGCACGAACGCACGCACGCACGCACGCACGCACGCACGCACGCACGCACGCACGCACACACACACACACACACACACACACACACACACACACACACACACACACACACACGCACAGAGGGAGCTATCAACTGTCTGTCTGATCTTTAGGCTATCATTACAAGATCATTTATTCAAGAGCTCCTAAACCTGTCTCAACGGCTTTAAAAGGTGTCTGTGCTGTGGCGTGTCAATCTTCCTCATATAACACACACCCACGCACACACACACACACACGCGCACACACACGCACGCACGCACGCACGCACGCACGCACGCACGCACACACACACACACACACACACACACACACACACACACACACACACACACACACTCACACACAATGGCCTCAGTTGACACACACACTCTCTGACTATAAAAGCACGAGTATAGGATAATGGAAGCCCTGGCTCCTTAAAAGCCAAGGACGCGATCATCAAACATTAAAATATTGAAAGGGAAGCTGCCTGGGACCGAGCTGTTGGAAGGTTATTGATGACACGCCCTAGGTGTCTTCTGGCTTATTGGCTGATGGTCAGCATTGTTTCCATGCAGACCAGGGACGTGCTGGGCCCCTGATTGAGCCCGGGAAAAAGAGTTGGAGAGGCCCTCATTGCATGCTATAGAGAGATCTCTCTCTATAGCGCTGCTGCTATTCAAAGATTTGCCATTTCAGATCATGACAAGTGACAAGCCAGTGGGCCAATTACATGAGTTATATTTCGTCATTGTCGGGTGGAAACCTTGTACAGTATGTCCAAAACCATTTTTAAAATGATTTAAACTAGTGAAAACAGCCGATCTACAAGCACACAACGCCTCGCACCGCAAGGCGTTGTGTGCTTGTAAATCAGCTGTTTTCACTACTTTTGTGTGACAGCCTTGTATGATGAAGCAGGACTTTGCTTTGCGAAAAGAATTACACATTTTAAACTTGGAGATACAAGGTTTCTGCCCGACAGTGACGATTTACTTTGTTGGCCGCCCAGCCCCCAAAATGGGGTCTGGGCCTAATGGCTGGCCTGGACCGGCCGGGAATGAACCGGCCGTTCGGGAGTTGTCCCGCTTTTCCCAATGGCCAGCACGTCCCTGATGCAGACAGCTGTAGGGTTGTTAAGCAGAGGCTAAATGTCAGCCCTCTCTGCACCACCTGTAGGTCAGAGCGCGCGGGCGTCAGGGTGCCGAAAAGAAGTGCATGATCACACAAAATGTTGTTTGTGACAGAAGCAGGGACGTGCAGAGAATGTTAGAGAGGTAGGGGCTGACATTTCTAAAAGGGCCTTTTGGTGGAAATATCGATAGCCGACCTCCTTGGAGGTCGGCTATTTTCGGTGCTTGATACCACACTGAACTATAGGCATAATTAAGCCAATACTGGAGATGTGGCGTACGGCATGGATTTCTACACAGACAGTAGGGCTGTCACGATATGACATTTTACATGACGATTAATTGTCACTCAAATAATTGGCGATTAACGATTTAATTGTGTTTTTGTCGATGATAATTACATTTCTGTTTGGCTTTTAGGCTTTGAAGTTGTACATGGTAGATATGACACATAACCTAAATATACAAAGACATTGCTGACATATTTGACAACGTACTACTTAAAAAATAACTTTGATAGTGGAAATAGCCGATCTACAAGCTCACAACGCGTCGCGATGCGACGCGTTGTGAGCTTGTAGATCTTCTATTTCCACTATTTCTGACATTTTTCAACATTCACGATTATGACGATTATGACAAAATAATTGCGATAATGTCAAATAATCACGATTAGACGATTATGTAATAATTGTGACAGCCCTATCAGAGAGGGCACTTTTTACAGAAGAATAAAAGGGCAGGGGCTCAAGCCCCCTTTGATGTCTATGTGTGCACGTGACAGAAGGGAACCCTAGTGTTAACCCCACGAGGACAGATGACAGCGGGGGACGAAACCGAATATAAATACCCCACATCCAAGGAGAAAGATGATCCGTGGCATGCGTGCTCTTGTGTGTGTTGTGTTGTTCGCTCACATGTGCCGATATATGCACGGGGAAAGTGTCAGACTTTGTAATGGGGTGCAAACGGGTCGGATGGCATATAATAGTACACAGAGTACTCATACAGTTACATATACGGTACATGCTCAACGTGTATGCATTGGGACATCCATGTGTTCTATTAAGCCTGTGACAGTATTTTCTGTTGAAAATGTTAATTCTTGTTGTATAAATGATGCCCCAGAGAAGTCTTCAGGAGCTACAGTACTGCATTAAGGTGTGTGTGTGTGTGTGTGTGTGTGTGTGTGTGTGTGTGTGTGTGTGTGTGTGTGTGTGTGCGACTGTGCGTGCGTGCGTGCGTGCGTGCGTGCGTGCGTGCGTGCGTGCGTGCGTGCGTGTGTGTGTGTGTGTGTGTATGTATGTGTGTGTTTCTTTGCGTGTGTGCATGCCTGTGTGCGTGCGTACAGTACGTGTGTGTGAGAGAGATCTGGAGGCAAGTGTAACATTGTGAGGTAATTGGGGTTCAGATTCATTAACTATTGCTATGGAGATAATCATTGCCAAGGGCATTGTTCTGAAACGTGGCTGATGTGAGCCAATAAATGCATTAGAGGAAAGGGCTATTCCATCACTCCTTCATCCTCCTCTCCTCTTCCCCTCGTGTGTGTGTGTGGGGGTGTGTGGGGGGGGGGTTAGGGGTCCCTGCTATCGATTATATTGCCCATCTCTTGCCCA
>NC_137810.1:49967042-49999542 GCF_963921795.1 Nannobrachium achirus
AGTCTTACAGTACTTACAGTATAGGCATACAGTATACATATACTGTACCCACAGAATAGGGAAGCTGAGCGCTTTTGAAGAGAAGCTGGTGGCCGACGCTATTGGCGAGCTTAAGGGCTTAAGGGAGAGGAGTTTGGGGACAAAATGAAGTAGATGGGACATGTACCTAATAGTTCACAGCATTCATTATTCACAGCAATTGTTGGTCATCTCTATCTACTGTAAGTCTTAGACTGGCAATGGCATCTATAGGACACTTCAGACTCTCAGAATCTGAGAGTATGGAAAGAAGAAGTAGTTAAATGCAGTTGAGTTGCAGTGAAGTTACATGCAGACAGACAGACAGACAGACAGACAGACAGACAGACAGACAGACAGACAGACAGACAGACAGACAGTTAACAAACACTTATTCCCAGAAGCACAAGAACATTTCCTTTGAGAGAAAAGAAAAGTAATATCTTCATGTAACCTGTGTGTGTGTGTGTGTGTGTGTGTGCGTGCGTGCGTGCGTGCGTGCGTGCGTGCGTGCGTGTGTGTGTGTGCGCGCAGTCTGATTCCATTATCCCTCCAAAGGCAATATTGGAGTGTGCGCATGCAGCACAGAGACCATATAATGCAATAAGTCAATAACACATCCCGTCAGTGCGTATACACACACGCGCTCGCGTGTGTGTATACACAAGACATAGTCGTCTTTGCTTGGGGAAACGTCAAATATCCCACTACCGGGTTCAGTTCAATAGAAGCTCCCTCTGTTCCTCTGTACTCACTGATCTCCACCCAGGCTGGGCTGGCAATTCTATATCAAGTATTCTGCTTCTTAAAAGATCAGCGCTGACCTTTAGTAGGGAGGGAGTCACATGTCTGACTATTAGTCTATAGGCCATATGAGATGTCGGTATCGGAAAGGTGGCAAAGGTTACCATGCATTTTTTAAAAGCTCTATATCTGTAGATTATATTTTAGTATGACCAGTAAGACTCCCTAATCGGGAGATAAGCGACCGTCAGGTCGCAGCGTGATTTTAGGGCAAAATGTGTAGGAGCAGTGTCCAAAAATGTGTTTGAAAAAATCGGCCAGATGGTGGCGCTATATGGGACAGATCCATGTTGATGACATGAGTGTCGACATACTGTGTACCGATTTGCGTGATTTTAGGGCAAAATCTGTAGGAGCAGTGTCCAAAAATGTTTTTGAAAAAATCGGCCTGATGGTGGCGCTATATGGGACAGATCCATGTTGATGACATGAGTGTAGACAAACTGTGTACCGATTTGTGTGATTTTAGGGCAAAATCTGTAGGAGCAGTGTCCAAAAATGTGTTTGAAAAAAATGGGCCTGGTGGTGGCGCTATATGGGACAGATTCATGTTGACATCTCTCTTGGCGCCGCCGAGGCGGACGCGTGGGTACCGGCCCCGGCTCTCTCGGTCGCTCCTAGCCCGAGTTACGTCATTTTATGTGTGCTGCAGTGGCGGGGGTCCTCCACTAGGGGCATCCATTCTGGAGCACCATGAGTCAGTGGTCCCCAGGAATTCCCCGTGAACAGCCCCGTTTGGGTGGTCATTTGGTCATTTTTGCACTTTTTGGCAGCGAAGGAAGGGGGTCCCTGGGGGTCCCTGGAGCTCCGGGGGTCCCTGGTCCCTGTGGATTGGCAGGCAAGGAGTGTGTGTGCAAAGTTTGGCATGGATTGGGGTAACTGTGGCGGAGATATGAGTTGGGGAAAAGTGTGACATGACGGACGACAGACTGACTGACAGACAGCCGGTGGAGGTTTTGGTAGTAACTGCGACCTGACGGTCGCAATAACCCTTTCTGAGACACAGCTAAATTGGTGTTATCAGCCGCTAGAGTTGGTGTCCCATTAACTTTACTATACAGGAAAAAAAGAAGCAAAAAGATTATCTGCTTTAAGTAGCATATGAGGGGTCAAACTAGGGATTTTTCATGATTCTGAATCCATTGCAAGCAAGGAAAAACATTCCTTGGGCTAAAAACGGCCCTCACAAAAGTGTGAAAAGTGACGACTCATCACTTTTCATCACTAAACCATAGTCTTGTGGGGCCGTTTGTAGCCCAAGGAATGTTTTTCGTGCAAAACAGATGCTTGCAATGGATTCAGAATCATGAATAACCCATAGTTTGACCCTCATAATTTATGCTTCTTAAAGCAGATTTATTTTTTTCAAAAATGCATGGTAACCTTTGCCACCTTTCCGATACCGACATCTCGTATGGCCCATGGACTAATATGATGATTCCAGGAGGGTCAGGTGGGGTGCATAAGGCTAAATCAACCACTGTTAGTGCATAATTTCAGTGTGACCCTATACACAACACACGCACGCACCCACGTGCACGGGCACACATACACGCGCACACACATACGCACACACAGTAACATCCTCAGTGGTAATGTATCCATTTGTAACTCTGACAGTGTACAAATGTACCGTAACCAAATGGACCACTTACAGGTGTACTTGGGACTCAGGATTTTACTGTGTACACACACACACACACACACACACACACACACACACACACACACACACACACACACACATGCTTATTGTACCATGAAAGCCGTGGTGTAGATGACATGACATTGTGCGTGAGGGCAGAGGGCAGTGCTAGTCAGCAGAGTTCCTTCTGTTTGCCCTCCAACAGGTCTAGGCAGGGTTCCATCTGCTGGGAGGGGGTGGAGTGGGGTGTGTGTGTGTGTGTGTGTGTGGGGGGGGGGGGGGGGGAATCCATGACTCTGCTTTTGATACCCCATCCCCTCCCCCCCGTCTCTCTGGTCATTCATTTTTGAGCGGTGGCACACCATCTCCTATGCCTGACCGCGTGTGTATGTTTGTATGTAACTTTGTCTGTAGCATGAGCTGCAATACCGCTGGGTGACCAAGTGGCACTGTTGAGCAGGTGCGCGCGCACACACTCTCTCTCTCTCTCACACACACACACACACACACACACACACACACACACACACACACACACACACACACACACACACACACTGAACTGCTCAATCCTCACTTCACACAGCGTTTGATTTGATTTCCTAGTGGGGATATGTTTTATCCCTGCTTCTGGTCAGATGGAATTAAATTCATTTCCTTTTGAGAAATGTGGACCGTCTGATTATGTTTGATAGTTATATGGTTTAGCAATTTAGCCATTATTTAATTAAAAACATATGTTAACAACATTGACACTGGTGTCCGTATTTTGTGAAAATGTATTAAAAATGTTTGATCAGCAAAGATAGCAGATCTACAAGTTCACGCAACGCATCATCATGGTGCAAAGGGTTGTGGCCTGTCCTCGCTGTTTGGTGTGCGACGAACTAGATATCGTCACTGTCAGGCAGAAACCTTGTATCTCCAAGTTTCAAATGTGTATGTTTTTTCGCAAAGTTAAGCCCTGCTTCATCAAACAAGGCTGTCGCACAAAGGTAGTGAAAACAGCAGATCTACAACCGCGAGGCGTTGTGTGCTTGCAGATCGTCTGTTTTCACTAGTTTAAATCATTTAAAAAATGATAAATGCAAAACGAACGGTTTTGGACATACAAGGTTTCCACCCGACAGCGACGACACATAGGGCTTAATTAAGTGGAACCCTGGGTCAGATGAGCCAAAGAAGGCACTGAGAGAGAACCAGGACTGACAGCCAGGCAGGCTGGTCACGCTGGCGAGGAAAAAGTAATCATAGAATGCAATTATGTCCAAGTGTTGTTTGGCAATTATTGACAAGTGTTGAGTTGAGCGTGTTGTGTTTGTTTGTTTGCCCAGGGAGCAGACGTGGCTCTGAGCAATAAGATCCTGATGGCTCGTTTAGCTTCCAGGGGTGTTGAATTCACTCTGACTCATGAGAACATGGACAGAGAGAGAGAGAGTGTCCGGTTGAGTTTTTTACTAACTCTGATTAGATCAATACTGAAGGTGTTGCTGTGTACTTACTAAATAGACTGTCTGGGGAAGGACAACGCGACGCGACCAGACTCCATTAATACTGTAGTTGTCATAGGAAGGGCAAAGGCATTCTCTATTTTATATGTATTTATTTTGTCGGGCTTTTCTGCTTTTGTTTTATAGTGTGTGGAGATGGACAGGAAACAGGGAGCGAGAGACGGGGAGAGACATGCAGCAAAGATCGGCGGGAACGGGATTCGAACCCGCGATGCGCTGTCAGGCAACGTTAGAGCCTATGAGCCTATAGGCCAGCGGTCCAGGCCGCAAATGCGTTCTCATGGACAGATTATTACTATATGTAAAATGTGATAACGGTTGGACTTGGGTAGGGATGGGACGTGAAGCGATATTATCGTTTATCGTGATAAAAAACACTCACAATAATCGTATTGTGGAGATTTAATTTATCGTAATATCATCCTCCGTCATGCACTGGGATCAATTCACCTTTTATTTGCCGAGCTGCATATCCACTACGACTTATACCAGTGTTGCCGTAGTCTTGGGTCGCGCGCCCCCGACGACCCATATCTTTTCTGAGCCGGGGTCTCGCACCCTCCCAAGTTCACACCTCGACAACTGTTTTAACAAAGAAACAAGCCTATATGCATCTCAATAGACCTGTATAGTAGGTGTTGAGCGACATTCGCGACCCCCCAAACATTGAATCACCATTGCACCACTGCTTATACCGTCTATAATTGGTAAAAGGTATAATATACGTACTTGATACAGTCTTTTTTTTTCACTCTCAATCAAATGTCTTTGCCAAAAAAATAGCAGATCTAGATGTAGATCTGCTACTTTCTAGGGCAAACGTTCCGCCCCAGGATAATGGATTTTGATTATCGTGATAATATCGTAAATCGCGATTTCACAATAATCGCGAAATGAAGTTTTCATATCGTCCCATCCCTGGATTTGGGTTCCAGTCAGAACATATAGGACATGTCGAGGGTTGATGTTATTGCGAAACAGAAAGTGCTGAGCAGGCCCAATATCTCTATTGCAGTGTTGTCTTTGACGGCAAATTTTCATAGTCTTTTGAATAAAATGTCTTTTAGTTTTAGTCATAATTTAGTCACCCAAACAGTTTTAGTCTTAGTCTAATTTTAGTCGACTAAATATCATACGATTTTAATCGTCTAAATCCACTGTTGATTTAGTCAACTGTAGAATTGTATATTTGGCAGGCCTTGATGGTATCGTAATGACTTGGTTGCGTGTGCGACGCGTTGTGAGCTTGTAGATCGGCTATTTTCAGCACGCAACACCTGAGAGCAACCAAACATAAAATTACTCTCTTCTCCAGTAGTTTTAGTCTAGTTGTTATTTTGTTGACGAAATTGTCAATATATTTAGTCTTAGTTTTAGTCATCACAGCTTAGTTTTTATTTTTTCGTCAGTGAAAAAACGCAATCGACAAACGTTTTTCGTCATAGTATTAGTCGACGATATCAACACTGCTCTATTGTGAGGAGCGGAGGTCCGGAGAGACAGGGGTCAGGTTGGAAGGAGTGGAGTCACAACAGGACGACAGACAGGTAGATAGACGTCTCCATGTTAGCTCATATATGGCACACGTTCTCTATACGTTAGACACACACAAACAAAACCACACACACAGCACGTCGAGCAGCACGACGCCCGAGGGTCTCTGACCTATTTAGGGTATAACCGCATAATTACATACGCGTGCGTGTGCATGAACACACTATAACACACACACACACACACACACACACACACACACACACACACACACACACACACACACACACACACACACACACACACACACGCACACGCACATGTACACACAGAGACCCTTTACTGTACAACAGTGGCGTCAGTTCAGAAAAAGCTAAGGTATGGCAACATGACTGGTGTCTTGCACGCGCGCGAAGTCATGTTGCCATACCTTAGCAACAGGCATGATACATTTATTTTAAGAAGTACATTACATTTTTTCCCCCGTTTCTACGGTTTCTTGGGCTGGATATGGCAGCCGGAATGGTTGTTCAAGTGCAGCTAAACTTGGCATAGGCTATATAGTAAACGTGCCACAATTAACAATAATGAATTGCACCTGTAACATTTTGTCAAGATGGGGAGAATACAAGTGTGGACAATATAATTATAATAGCTTGTTAAAGTGACCATGTTGTAAAATGTTGCATTTGTAGTTATTTTACTGTAATTTAACAACATAATAACCATGCAGCGCAGATAGACAAAGAGACATTCATGGATTTATATTTAAAAGTAACTTTTATGTTCCCCCCTGGAACCAGGGTATGGCAGCTGCATACCCCTTGCCATACCCTAATTGACGCCCCTGCTGTACAATGTATGGGTATATAATGGGTGGTCTTACAATACGGTGTACTAGCTCCCCGTCAGACCCCTCCTCCTGCTAGACTCTCATCTTTGGCTTTGCACACACACACACACACACACACATGCACGCACAAACACACGTGCACACACACATGCACATGCACACTATTATTGTATGAATCTCTACATCAGAACTTGCTTGTGGATGGCGAGCGGTTCTACTGTAGCTGTTTAAAACTGCAGTAACTTATATTAAAGGGATATTTCACTTTAAAAAAACCTTTTGGTCATTTTATCATCTAATCAGGCCTTTATGAACACCCTGGACAGTTTTTAATTTGCTTGATTCAATATTTAGATATTTGATTAATGTTACCAGGCCCTCCTCCTCCAGGGCTTCTCCCCATACACACCCATTATTGTAACTTCAAACTCCATTTTAACCAGGATAGATTCATTAAAAACCTCCATTGCTTTTTCTGGTCATAATACCCTCCTAATATGTGAGCAGGCCATGTTTCTTCGATAACTTTTTTCATCTATTTTTAATATTATTTTATTGTATTAAATCTTTTCCATTTTCTCAAAGAATTATTAAAAATAAATGAAAAACGTATTGAAAAAACACGGCCTGCTCACATATTAGGAGGGTAGTATGAGTAACCAGAAAACATAATGGGTGTTTTTAATGAATCTATCATGGTTAAAATGGCCTGGAGGGCCTGATAACATTTACATCAAATATCAACATATTAAATTAAGCTTTTCTTAAAGTGAAATATCCCTTTGAGTTAACATTATCTTTTACTACAATTAAAAAACGGATAGACTCTGATGTTTAACCAAATGGCTGCTGGTTTCATGCTTCCCATGTCTGCTGCTGCTGTGTGCTTTCCTCTTTCTTTTCTTTTTTTTGTGTCTCCATTATAAAATGTGTAACAACAGCATCTATTTCAGCACAATTATGGGAATGGAGGTAAGTGAAGGGAAGAGGGAGAGGTGGGGCGTGTGTGTGTGTGTGTGTGTGTGGGGGGGGGGGGGGGTTGATTGATTCGGTCTCTGCGCCAACACCCTGGCACTCGATACAGAAGGCAGAGAATGAAAGAGTTTATACGTGTGTGTGTGTGTGTGTGTGTGTGTGTGTGTGTGTGTGTGTGTGTGTGTGTGTGTGTGTGTGCATGTGTGGGTGTGTGTGTGTGTGTGTGTGTGTGCGAGGATGGAGGCACACAACGGTTTACACAGGGGGGTGGCATGACTGTGCAGGCGAGGGTCCCATATCGTTGTTGTCGGGTGGAAACCTTGTATGTCCAAAACCGCTGGTTTTGTATTTATCATTTTCAAAAATGATTTAAAATTGTGAAAATACCTGATCTACAATCACACAACGCCTCGCACCGCGAGGCGTTGTGTGCTTGTACATCTGCTATTTTCACTAGTTTTGTGCGACAGTTTTGTATGATGAAGAAAAAAACATACAAATTTGAAACATGGAGATCTACAGGAGGTTTCCGACAGAGGCAATATGCACTTGTTGTCTCACGTTCTTGTTGAGTCGACCACCCGAAATAAGTAGGAAATGAGGTAGAGAGAGGTAGAGAGAGACCTCTCCCCCTCTCTTGCTACTTTCCTACTTTTCGTTGGAGGGGAAGAGAGAGAGAGACCTTGGGGACACGGGGGCCCCTGGCTGCCAACGGTATAATAGCTGCCCAGAGAGCAGCCTATGTCCTCTGGGTTCTTATGTAATGTTAATGGCACTACGGCAACCTGGCGCTGTAGTGTACACCCCATCAACCCCAACCTACAGTGCACCTCCTTTACCCATCCCCCTGGCAGTCTGTATACGCTTTCTTTCTCTTCTGTTTCGCTCTCCCCTTCTCTCTCCTCCTCCTCTCTCCCTGTCAGGCACGTGCACACATAGACATCAAAGGGGGCTTGAGCCCCTGCCCCTTTTATCCGTCTGTAAAAAGTGCCCTCTCCAGACCATGAATGCAGTTTTTAATATGGTGAAAGAAATGCCCTCTTTCCATGCCATACCTGAAGGCAGCATTCAAGAAAATTGCCTTGTTCAAACTCTCATGAACTTGAAAGCAGCATCTTGTTGATAGAATTGCCCTCTCTATGTAAATCCATACACCACATCTCCAGTATTCACTTGATTATGCTTAGTTCAGTGTGGTATCAAGCACCGAAAATAGCCGACCTCCAAGCTCATAATGCGTCGCAGCGCAACACGTTGTGAGCTTGGAGGTCTGCTATATTTTCAATATTTTCACCAAAAGGCCCTTTTAGAAATGTCAGCCCCTGTCTCTCTAATATTCTCTGCACGTCCCTGCTCCCTGTCATCCCTACCATCACCTCCTCCTCCTCTCTCCATGCATCTCTCTCCTAATGCCCCACAGCCCTCCTTCTTAGCTATCTGCTCTCGTCTCTTGGCAGTAACAGTGTTTTTATTATCTGGCCTCACCTGTGCCAGGATGGGTCAGATACTGCAGTGGAGCCGTCTTCTCACAGTCAGCTATCACCCAGCAGTCAATGCAGCGACACAGCCAGAGACACAGAGGGAGGGAGGGAGGGAGAGGGAGAGGAAGAGGGAGGGGGAGAGAGAGAGAGAGAGAGAGAGAGAGAGAGAGAGAGAGAGAGAGAGAGAGAGAGAGAGAGAGAGAGAGAGAGAGAGAGAGAGAGAGAGAGAGAGAATTCGGTCAAGATGCAAGGCCTTTTTGCTTGTCATTGCTGTCGGTGGAAACCTTGAATGTCCATTGTCCAAAACCGTTGCTTTTTTATTATTATTTTCAAAAAAGTGAAAATATTATTTGTCTTGTATGATGAAGCAGGGCTTCAGCTTACTAAAAACATACAAATTTGAAACTTGGAGATCTATGGTCATGAAGTGTGGGTCATGACCAAAAGTATAAGGTCTTGGGTACAAGCGGCCGAAAAGAGTTTTCTCAGAGGGGTGGCTAGTATCTCCATTAGAGATAGGGTGAGAATTGCAATCACCAGAGAGAGACTTGGAGTAGAACCGCTACTCCTACACTGAAAGGAGTCAGCTTATAGGTGGTTCGGGCATCTAGGTCGGATGCCCCCCGGGCGCCTTCCTAGGAAGGTCTTTGATGCACGTCCCTCTGGGGGGAGACCTTGTGGCAGACCAAAGACCAGATGGAAGGATTATATCTCCACACTGGCGTGGGAACGCCTCGGTATACTCCCGGTAGGAGTGGAGGAAGTTACTCAGGACAGGGAACTCTGGAAATCGCAGTTGGAACTGTTACCCCTGTGACCCGATTCCAGATAAGCGGTAGAAGATGGATGGATGGAAATACGAGGTTTCTGCCCGACAGTGACGATGATGTGCTGTATGTAAATTTAAGTAATGTGCTTGCGTGCGTGCGTGCGTGCGTGCGTGTGTGTGTGTGTGTGTGTGTGTCACCGTGGCTGTGGGCTCTCTGGGGAGGGGGTGGCAGACCAGATATGGCACGCTGTCGCCAGGATGCCAGGCTCGGTCTCTGCTGCCACTTCCAGAGACGCTCGAAGGATCCTGACAGCTCTGTGTGTGTGTGTGTGTGTGTGTGTGTGTGTGTGTGTGTGTGTGTGTGTGTGTGTGTGTGTGTGTGTGTGTGTGTGTGTGTGTGTGGTGTGTGTGTGTCACCACCATGACACCCAAAGACAAACCGGGGGAGAAACCCCCAGGACAGGGTCACCTTGTCTGCTGTCTGTCTGTAATTGAAGACAGTACTGTATATACTGTATACCAGTGGTGTAAAGTAACTAAGTACATCAACTCAGGTTCTGTACTTGAGTGTAGAATTTTTTGAGGTACTTTTACTTTAGTGTAGTGGGCTATTTCCAATTTTCAATATATTTAGGCTCTATTGATTGTCTTAAAGGAGTAGTTCACCCCCAAATTGACTTTTTTATCTATTGATTACTTATGCCATGGAGATTTGAGTTCAATAATATTTTTTTGTATTTATTGCATTCCTATTGACAATCATTTGATTACTATATATGTACCCCCATTGATTCCGGACCCAAATACATTTGTGTCCCCATTCAGAATCAACAGGGGTAAAACAAATCGAATTATTGTCTTAGGAATGCGACAAAAAACAAACAAAAAATATTGAACTCAAGTCTCCATGGCATGAGTAATCAACAGAAAAAAAGTCATTTTGGGGGTGAACTACTCCTTTAAGTACCAGCACTTATGCCTTAACTTAAAGTCCTGTCCATACTGTCTCCGACCACCAAGCTTTTCGTGGGAAAGGTCTGGTTCAACTACAAAATGACGTCGCTCGCATCTTCTGAAAAGCATTACCCCGAATTAGACACAGTATGGACAGGTCTTTAAGTTAAGGCATAAGAGCTGGTATTAAGACAATCAAAATAGAGCCCTTTTACTTCTACTCCACTACAATAAAACTTTAGTTACTAGTTATTAGTTGGTAGATTTAGATTTGTATATAAACATACCTCAACCACTTGAGCTCTGTATATGTATTTCGGCTATATGAAAATAGCAGATCTACTACAAGCTCACGTGTCGCAATGCGACGTGTTGAAATGGGACATTCTGCATAATGAGTACTTTTACTTTTGTTACTTTAAGTACATTTTGATACCAATAGGTTTGTACTTTTACTCAAGTAAATGTTGAATTCCGGACTTTTACTTGTAACAGACAATTTCTACATTGTAAAATAATTGATACTTTTTTCCACCTCTGCATGAGAATTCCACATGGAACCATAAGGCTGCCACTTTCATCGTCAAGCTAAATCCTCTGCTGTGTCAGCATCGACGCCCCTGGACATATAGGCCTATGTTGTGTGCATACACTTTATGGGTACATTTATACAGTGCTGGACAGGCACGTGCACACATTGACATCAAAGAGGGCTTAAACCCCTGCTCTTTTATCCGTCTGTAAAAAGTGCCCTCTCCAGACCATGAATGCATACAAATTGTTCAAATTTTCAAAATGTATCGAAATCTTTTGAAAATAGCAGAGCTACAAGCTCACAAGGCATCGTATTGCAATGCGCTGTGAGCTTGTAGATCACCCGAAATAAAGCTTAAGTGGCTAATATATGTTTAGTAATAAAAACAAAAACAAAAAATTAATAGTAACTAAAGTGATCAAATTGTAGTGGGGTAAAAGTACAACGATGTACTGAAGTAGATGTGGTGGAGTAGAAGTAAAAGTATTGAAACTAAATTTACCTAAAAATTGTAAGCCTGCTTAGTCAAGTTTACACCACTGCATTTCTCTACCAGAGTCACATTAGCTTCACCCCGTATTGCAGCTGCCACAGCACTTTTTCACTCATGAAAGGTTTGCTACGCATACGTGCGCTTTTCCAACGGTGACCCGTTTCATAATCATACCATTACATACATTTACACTCGGGACCTGCCCCTGTACAAGTACTGACCTCTGTTACTGATCACTGAGCAATCCTATACAAGAGCAATTGGGGAGGGTTAAAATGTTGGAAATGGCTGTTAAGGAGAGGGGAGAACATTAATCATTCACCGTCCAGATTCAAACCTGCTAATATAGCGCCATGGTCGCTGTAACCTTTAGCCACTGATCCTTACGCAAGAAATTAAAGAAAGGGTCTTCAACATTTTCAGGCTAAGGATCCCTTAGTTGAGAGAGAGATGAAGCAGGGACCCCCACAACCTTCTCATAGATTCCATATAGTTTCGTTGTTTGACAGCACACAGTATTTTGGATTCATGTCAATTTGTGTTTTCAGATATTTAACTTGAACCGTCAATGCTTGATAAACTTGACCGTTCACTCTGTAGGCCTACTTAATCTGCTCTTTTTCCCCTCTACACCAAACCTCTTTGCCGAAAATAGCCGATCTACAAGCTCACAACGCCTCGCAACGCGTGTTGCGAGGCGTTGTGAGCTTGTAGATCTACTATTTTTGGCTAAAGTTCTCAGAATATGGCCGCTAGGGTTCAAGTGGTTAATATAAAAAAGGAGAAAAAAAAGTCATACAAAGATTTGGAGGACCCCCTGTAGTCACTCTGAGGACCCCCTATGGGTCCCGGACCCAAATTTGAATTAGAGGTTGAATTTATTGGAATCAAAACAAAACAAATCATATCTCACTTTCCAGATTTTCCCAGCTGAGGATTCAAACCGGTGTCATCAAGCCTGGTTAACAGGCTTGCTCCTTTAACCTCACCAGTTAACTCAGAAAAGGGAGGTACATGCCTGTACATTTGCGGTCATTTCCTCTGCATGCAATGCAGGAACGCTTGGCATGCTGCCCTGTTAGGGTATTTGCCAGGCCCGTAAAACAGGATTGCCACGCCTTGAGTGGAAAAGTAATAGAGGAGGTGGAGGGAGGACACGACTCACTCTAGAGAGGTGGACATGCAGAGGAAGGAGTAGAAGGAGCAAAAAGGAGAGAAGGAGGCAGATTAGAAACAGACAAGATCGTTTAGAAAGATCAGATCCCATACAGGACTCTAGATTGAATTTAATCAAATAGACCTATCGGTCACACATCATAGGACCTTCCTCAAAGATCACGTAACACCAAGCGCACATCATTTGTCTCTCTGTCAGTGAGACTGTCCTGTACACTGCCCAGATCTGGCACACAACCAGCTACCTGTGATACATGACCATGAGTGACACACAGAAGGATAACACATTGTGTTCATTCATATCCAAGCCCATAAGAACAGTCCCATCTCAAACCGGTGACCATCACACTAACATCTCTTACTACTCTATGTCTCTCAACTGTGACCTTGACCTTTCTGACCAATAACGTAGCCATCTCTCCAGGGCAGCCTATATACTGGTAATTTTATGAAATTTGTCCAAAATCTTTTTTTGCCCTTGATTATAACCTTGACCTTTCGATCTTTTTGACCTACAGTAGCATGTCTTAGCGAGTTAGCGCAGCACAGCCTACTGGTCATTCCATATCAGAATTCAGACTTCAGATCTTGACCTTGACCTTTGACCTTTTCAATCCAAAACAATTTAGTTTAGTTTTATTTTAGTTTATTTAGCACATTGTTACACATTGTTTAAAACAAAAGAATACAGGTTACTGTGCAAGGAAAGGAAGAAGCCAGCAGGCTTTTTTTTTAATCCTCCCCTTAATGGAAAAAGTAAAAGTTCAATAGAACAACAAAAGACAACAAGTTCACAAGAGGAGCAGCACTGCAATAAATCACTGCATAAAGAAGAAGAAAAAATATACAAATCAAAATTTGTAAGGATTACACATCAGAATTCAGAACTAATATGGACTGAAGTGAGGAAGAAATTAGTTTTAGATGTTTCTTAAATATTGGCATGGATAGTGATGACTTAAAGGGGTCCTGCCACGCCCCGAAATTATAATAGTATGATACAGTAGGATACAGTAGGTCACGTGGTCTTTTTTAAAACGGTCTGAAATCTCTGAATCAAATGATCCCATCCCCCGTAGCGCAGCCCCCTCCACTCGGAGGAGTAGAGAGACAGACAGGAGACAGCCTGGCGCAGATATGGGATTTATGGCTATTTGAGGTGAGCTGGATCTCTGAAATTGAGTACTTTTCCCACCACTGTTCATTAGAAAGGAACGGCTCCCTACTGTGAACCGAATCATATCGTTCATTTCAAAGAGCCGTTCAAAAGACTTGATTCGTTCGCGAACGTCACAATACTGGCCAGCAGCACACAGTTCGAGGATGAGTTCGAGCGCAGCTGCCCAACTCAGTCAAAACAACGTGTTTTCCATTTCAATGAATAAACATAAACAAGCATATTCCCATGAACAATGGGGAAGTAACAACCAGTAACCACCGGAAATATAATTTTTATAGCCACAGATTCATATATAAATGTGTGTCTTTAGCTGGTTAGCTTTAGTGCTAGCCCATCTAGCTAGCCCTGTGGGAGCAGAGAAGTTGTGAGGGCTGTGACTGTGAGAGCGAGCCTACGGGCGATGGGAAGAAAATGTACATTGTGCAGACATACAGTAAGTAACAGTCAATTAATTAATTTGATTGGCTTATCGTGCATTCCCACAATGACATCAAACAAATATTAACTTGTTTTTAATATAATTTATTAAGGTGACAGTAACCCTTAAGGTGGCATAACCCCTTTAAGTGATGCATCTAGAGAGCTCCACAACTGATGCCCTCTAAATCTGATGAAAGATTGATGCTTAGAAGTACGACAAAAAGGTTGTTTGTATACAACTAAAAATAGCCCATGCACTTAAAAGCCCTCCATATACGCTCAAACCCACCACCCCCCACCGCCACCACCACCACACCCCCACACCCCTCATACCACTGCTCAGTTTCCAGTGCAGTCCTGGTGCCTGGTGATGTGAAAGGGGGCTCTCTGTAGCTTCCTGTAGATCGCACATGCACACGGTAGGGCTGTCCCCCTAGTGGCCATTATCTGGGTCAGAAATTGACTATTTTTGCAAATTCTACAAACTGTATGCAAAAGCAGCTTACCCAGCAGCCAGACCCATGAGCGATACTTGTGCCAAGCTTTGACCTCGGACACACACACACACACACACACACACACACACACACACACACGCACACACGCACGCGCACGCACGCACGCGCACGCACGCACACGCACGCACGCACACGCACACACACGCCCACGCCCACGCTCTCCAATTATAATAATAAAGTGTGGGTCATGACCGAAAGAATAAGGTCGCGGATACAATCGGCTGAAATGAGTTTTCTCAGACAGGTGGCTGCCCTCTCCCTTAGAGATAAGGTGAGAAGTTCAATCATCCGCGAGAGACGGAGGAGTAGAGCCTCCTTCGCTTGGAAAAGAGCCAGCTAAGGTGGTTCGGGCATCTAGTATAAGTATGGATGCCTCCTGAGCGTCTCCCTATAGCGAGGTCCTTGATGGAGGAGACCCCCCCGGCAGACCCAGGACCAGATGGGGGATTACCTCTCCACACTGGCCTGGGAACGCCTGGGGATCCCCTAGGAGGAAGTGGCTATAATGTTGCCTGGGAAAGGGAATCCTGGAGCTGTTTCCCCCGCCACCTGACTGCCGATAAGAGGTTGAAAACCAATTGATTATTCAGTGGTCCAGCAGAGAGAGAGAGGCAGAGTTGGTTCAACAGTAAAGTTTTATAAACAGCATGAGGAATCATCACACAGTTCTCCACCATGTAACACAGATATAAGATATATCTCCTTTCGGAACCTTTCCCTCCGCTATGCAGCTCCGAGATGAGGTTCCTCACACAAGCCATCCACAATCTTTCGGTTGGGGGGAAGCTACGCCGTCAAGGAACACTTCATACCCTTTGTGAACATCCTATCCAAAAAGTAAAGGTCCTATACCGGTCTCTCGTCTGTTTACTTCTCAAGCGTGGAAGAAAATCGAAGCAGCGTGTTGAAACAAAGAGTTTATATCGCTCATGTTGTCAGCCGGAGCATTATTTTCCCCACTCTTATTCGTTGTGTCTATACCACATGACCAGGGAAGGTAATGTTTCCTATGCGGCCACAACTTCCTGAATGTCTAAAAACATGGTACCGGCTGACAAAATGAGCGATATAAACTGTTTATTTCAACATGCTGCTTCGATTTTCTTCCACACTTGAGAAGTAAACAGATGAGAGACCAGTGTAGGACCTTTACTTTTTGAATAGGATGGTCACAAATGATAAGAAGTGTTCCTTGACGGCGGAGCTTCCCCCCTAACGAAAGATTGTGGATGGCGTGTGTGAGGAACCTCATCTCGGAGCTGCATAGCGGAAGGGAGAGGTTCCGTAAGGAGCTAGATATAAGACATGTTTTCTGTTCACTTTCATTCACACACAGTGATTCGACAGAGAGTTACAGAAGGTGAAGCAGTAATCCTCCCTGCGCCTCAGATGAGGCCTGAGAATAGCAGCTCAGTGCTCCTGTAATAGAAGCTGTCTTCCTCAGAGAGAAGCAGCTCATTACCACAGGACTCCCCCCCAGGGCTTGGCATTAACCCCCGCCCCACCTGCATGTATAGCTTCACCACCACCACAGGGTTAGGGTTATCCTCCCAACATGACCTGATGATCACCTCTGAGATGGAGATGGGTCCCCTGCATTCGACTGTGTGTAAAAAAAAGAAAGAATGCCAAACGCACCCGTCGCCTACTTTTAGCTTTTCTAATTTCAGGATTACCTCTGTTCTATCCCCCTGTTCGCTGACCCCATTTAGCTTAGCGTAAGGTAAACCTGTGTTGCTTATAACTCTGTGGTTCCCTGACCTACATTATCACAGAAATAAATGAAAACATTATAAAAAACATGTTATATCCAAAGTGGGCATACACATTAGGGATTACATGCCTTGAGTGTTCGAACCCTGGATGGATGTGACGATGTCACACGTGGACGAGCCAGCAGGGTAGCCTGCATTTAGCCATCCCAGTGTCATTCTCAGGGGCGTCGCACCAAATTCTGGGCCCTGGGTACAAGGATTCACTGCGGGCCCCCCATGAATGTTCTTCATAGGGGGAGGGGGTTTAACCCATTTAGACTGGGAACGCATCGTTACACGTTATTTTGTGCTTTAACTATTGAAAAATAGCAGATATACAAGCTCACAGCGCGGCACCGAGTGCCACGCTAAATTTGAGTTAAAAATGTTCGCTTAAAAAATACATATATTCAAAGATTTGCACACATTTTCACGACTTCAAAAAAAGCAGATCTACAAGCTCGCAGTGAGCTTGTACATCTGCTATTTTTCAATAGCTAAAGTATAAAATAATTAAGGCCCCCTCCACCTTGGGCCCTAGTAACTCAGTCCCATGCACTGCAGCAGGGTACCCTGCATTTAGCCATCCCGGTGTCATTCTTGTTGCCCTTTTGTCACACATCTGTGTCATCTCCCCTCCAGCCACCGCCTCCCCCGACACCAGCTCGACTCCCCCTCCTCCTCCTTCCCTGGCAGGTTGGCACCGCATGGCGACACCTTTCCTGATTTGGACGCTTTATGATTATGAGAATTCCCCACCTCAATCTCTTCTGTTTCCCTTCTTAACCCTCCCACAGGGTTTCTGCCTGTGCCCTGACTGACGCACGCACACTGTACGCTGACGTGTGCATAGAGACGCACACGCACACATTCCTTTCTGCACATCACTGTGTCCTTGATGAGGGATGCATCCTCTCATCTCTTGCTCTTACTATCTGTCTTTTACTTCAATCAAGCGTTGTCTGTTTCATTCCAGTGGAGTGCTGAGGGGTTTCATTCAGACAGAATAGACAATGAAAAGCTTTTGGAATTCAGATCATATTTTAAAACAGAGTCCCACTTCCCCAAAACAGACACAGAGACAGAGACTCTCCAAGACACCAACTCAAGACACCAACTCAGTAAATTGATCCTCTTGGTTAATAGTACAGAGTCTATTATTTTCATTAATATTGCACTTGTTGTGTAGTGTGTGTGTGTGTGTGTGTGTGTGTGTGTGTGTGTGTGTGTGTGTGTGTGTGTGTGTGTGTGTGTGTGTGTGTGTGTGTGTGTGCGCGTGTGTGCGTGGTGACTCCCAAGGATTTAAACCACACCAGGGGACTTCAGGTGCTAGCCTGTGTCTCATTAAAAAAGTGCTCACAAAAATATCATATTTGCCTCCTTGACTCTCAGTATCTGTCATATTTAGTTTGTGCAGATAAAACCCTCTTCTAATGGAGCCTTAATGTATAACGCTAAAACAGATACTGCTGCACGATTCTTTACTAGCCTACACAGTCAGGAGTGTCGCATCAAATTCTGGGCCCTGGGTACAAGGATTCACTGCGTTATTTTGTGCTTGCCTTTAACTATTGAAAAATAGCAGATATACAAGCTCACAGCGCTGCGAGCTTGTAGATCTGCTATTTTTGAAAAATCATGAAAAAGTATTTGAGGGTTTTCTGAAAAACCTATGTTTCTGTGGTGCTCAAACCTTTTCATTTGAAGGACCCCCAAAATGTATTTGGCCAAAGACCCCCATCTCAAAATATTTAGTTCCAGGGACCCCCCCAGAAGCAGAATTTGAGTCACAAATGTTCGCTTGAAAAATACATATATTCAAAGATTTGCACACATTTTCGCGACTTAAAAAAAATATACAGATCTACAAGCTTGCAGAGCGGCACTCGGTGCTGCGCTGTGAGCTTGTAGATCTGCTATTTTTCAATAGCTAAAGAATAAAATAATGAAAGCCCCTCCACCTTGGGCCCTACTAGTAACTCAGTCCCACTTCTCCCCCCCTTGGGACGCCCCTGTACACAGTACTGTAGTGGGAGCTGAAACCACCCAGAACAATCACGCTGAGCCAAGGCAGAGAACACTGAGGTGTGTGGCACAGCTAATGTGCCACATGTTGGCACATTGTCTTATTTATAAGAGAATGTACAGTAGGCACTCTTATATAGCCTAATAAGAAAGAAGGATAACACTGAGATATTGTTGTTGGGCAGGAACCTTGTATCTGCATAACATAAATGCCATAATTGTCACAGAAAGAAGCAAAAATAGTAGATTTACGGGCTCACAACGTGTTGCATTGTGGAACCGAAACTGTAAAGTGAAACTGGTCGAGTCTTTTATAATGCTGAACCAATGAAAAATATCAGAGCTTGTGACTATTGTGACTAAATAATAACGCCATTGGAACATATTTTAACTTTTTCATTTCCTGAAAAGTTTTGGACATACAAGGTTTCCACCCGTCAACGACGCTATATGCTGGTTCACCCTCTCTCTAAAGGAGTGGTTTTCAACCCCTTTAATAACAAGGTCCATTATTTATTCAGCATTTGAGCCACGGACCATTTGATGAGAACCAAAACTTTGAATATTTTGTTTCTGTATTGCTGTATTGATAGGAGAGATAACAGGCAAAACTTGATCAAAATAACAATTATTCTACATTCTCTAATTGTGTAGAATTAATGCAGATGTTTAACAATAATTTAACTCTTGAGAGCGTAAAATGGAACCAAATAATTGGTTTCGTTTCACACTCACAAGAGTTTAAAGATCTATAAGGGTCCATTTATGTGGTCACCAATTCTCCATCATTTAGCTAAGCTTTCAACCAGTGGTCCAGGGACCACTAGTGGTCCTTGACCCCCTCCCACTGGTGGTCCCCACCCAGACCACTGGTTGAAAACCAATGCATCCTCACATGGCCGTTCTCTCAGAGTGCTGAGCCAGTGTCCCACTGAGCCTGATCACAGTGACACTGTTTGAGGTGATGGATTGCCTTATTGATGCTATTCTGAGTTGGGGTGTCGTCTGCTTTTCCACAGGAGAGGCGGGATATAACCTCTAGCGTTAAACACAATATTAAAGTCAGACAGGCACACGAACACACGCACATACACACACTCACGCGCGCGCACGCACGCACGCACGCACGCACGCACGCACGCACGCACGCACGCACACACACACACACACACACACACACACACACACACACACAAACAGCTTTGCAAGATCTGTAGATTTTTTTGCACATTTCAGGACTTTGGTAAATTGGTATCCATATGGTACGATCCACCTGCAAAATCCTCTCAGCTGAGCCAGCTGAGATTCCTATGTGGGGAATATACACTGTGTGCAGGGGTGTCGCACCAAATTCTGTGCCCTGGGTACAAGGATTCACTGCGGGCCCCCCATATGTGCTTTAACTATTGAAAAATCGCAGATATACAAGCTCACAGCGCGGCCGCGCTGCGAGCTTGTATAACTTGTAGATCTGCTATTTTTGAAAAAAAAAAAAAAGTCTTTGGATATTTCAAAACCTTCTAAGGTTTTAACTTTTTTTGAAAAATATATGTTTCTATGTCAGTGGTCCTCAAACCTTTTCATGTCAAGGAACCCAAAATGATAATGTATTCGGCCACGGACCCCCATCTCAAAATATTTAGTTCTAGGGACCCCCCAGAAGCAAAGTTTGAGTTGCACACATTTTCATGACTTTCATGACTTTCAAAAATAGCGCTGTGAGCTTGTAGATCTGCTATTTTTCAATAGCTAAAGTATAAAATAATTAAGGCCCCTCCACCTTGGGCCCTAGTAACTCAGTCCCACTTTTCCCCCCTTTTGTGACGCCCCTGACTGTGTGTGTGCGTGCGTGCGACCGTGCGTGCGTGCGTGCATGCCCGTGTGTGTGTGTGTGTGTGTGTGTGTGTGTGTGTGTGTGAGGGGGGGGGGGGCTATATGATGAGAGTGTGGAATATGCAAATACCATTCTGCAACACTCTCTCTGTGAAGTTTCCTGTTCTCGCTCACCAAGAGAGCTCTCCTGACTCAGCAAAAAAACACAGTGCTTACTGCACCTCTGGCTCACAGCGCCGCTCTCCGTTTCCCCCCCATTTATCCTTCTGTTCCCCGTTCAGAAACATTTAAGACAACAATAAATAACAACAATAATGAATAATCCCCTGGACAATTATATATTATATAGTTGTGTGAGGAGCACTGTTTTGTGAAAAATTACATTAAATAGTCGGAGGCTGCCCAAAACCAGGGTTAAGAGAGAGGTGGCAGGACCAAGGGATTGGGGGTGGGTGGGAGGGAGAGAGAGAGAGAGAGAAAGAGAGAGAAAGAGTGTGTGTGTTGTAAAGAGGAAATTCGAGTACAACGCTGGAGGCTGCAGCTATAAAAAGCTACAGTATATTTTGGATCGATACAAAAAGGGACCCTGGATCCTGCATCCTCAAAAGATTTGAGGATGTGTGTGTGTGTGTGTGTGTGTGTGTGTGTGTGTGGGGGGGGGGGGGGGGGGGGGGGGGGGGGCGTTGCTAGTTGAGAGAAATACAACACTGTGTTTCCTCTCCTCCACATGGGTCTCCTCTTATGTTGGCCAAGAAACTTCTCTATCGATCGGATTCAGCAGCAGTGTTTGTTTGTGTGTGTGTGTGTGTGTGTGCGTGCGTGCGTGTGTGCGTGCGTGCGTCAGACAGAGAGAGAGAGAGAGAGAGAGAAAGCGAAAGAGAATGAGAGAGAGATGCACATAGTACTGTAGTTCCCAACAAGCCTGAGACAGAATTCACTGAGCATAAAGAAAGAGAAAAGAACAAAGCCTCTCCAATTCACTGGCACCTTTCCAAGCTCAACAAAAAAACAACAATGCTAAAGTCTTTATCACAGTTCTATCTTCTATACACATTGTTGAATTATCTTCACTGTGACTATGCTGGCTCTATCAGTTTTATCGGTTTTATTTTTTCTTTCAGCAGACATACACAAACACAGTCCGCTATCGCTATCATTGTGTTTCACTGACTAAAGAAATATTTAAATGTACACAACAATATATTACTGATAGTGTCGTGGCATAGTTGAATTCAAAGAGATTCAACAGAGCCACATTAGATGCTTTTTATTCCATTACATGCTATTGTAGATCTTATTGCAATAGGGATGCATGGGTTTCACTTTTTAAATGCTTGATCCCTAGTTGTGGAATGGACTTGAGTTGGTATCCTGGACTGCGGTTGAAAAACTGTGTGAAAAATGGCATCTTCCTCACACATTACTAGACGGTTAACACACTCTGCCTGCCTTAATGATCAAACTTTGCACAGCTGACTTTCAATGTAGGTGAAAACGCAATATTAGTCTAACAAAAATGGCCATTTTCTATATAGACAGAATCAACCAAACATAAATCAATTATATTTAGTTTATTATTCAAACGTACAAATCACTATCTTTCACAGTCAGATTCACCAGAACAAAGTGTCAGGCAACTGCAAGAAACGGGTTTGAGTGTCTGCCTTGGTCAAGTGTCCTTGAACGTGCAATAAATCCAAAGCTCCGGGGGGACTCCATTTTGTGGTTGACCTTCACAGGGTGGACAATTGTGAAAAGAGATGTGCCTTCAGGGTATATCCATACAAATCAACTTGCTGTCAATTTAATAAGATTCCCCTCAGTTCCAATATAAAGCCCATGGACTAGTGTGTCATTGCATAAGCCCTGAACCATGACATTTTCTGAGAAATGCCTCTCTTTGGTCACTGGCCGGGGGAACAGTGCCTTTGGCTCTATGTGTATCTGTCAAGGAAAACCTCTCTGTCATTTATCCATGGTCAATCTGAGCATGGCTGTTGACCTTTCAGAAAGAGACACGTTTCTGCCACTCAGGCTCAGCTCCACACAAGGAGAAGACGGATGGATGATGCAGGAACTCCTTCAGGCCACTCCATTAATGAAGTGAGTGCGTTCTCAAAGGACGGGATTTGCATGCTGGAGTGAGTTACCTCCAAAGATGTATTCTGACACACACACACACGCACGCACGCACACACACACACACACACAGGCAACATCAAGCTCTATTTCACAGTACAGTATATCTTCCTATCTATCTGTCAGAGACATGAATGTGCTTGAATGAAATATGCAAAGCCAAGAACCTAATAATAATCATAATAGGAGTCTACGCGGTTTGATATTGCAGACTGCAAAAGCCGGTGTGATGATGCGGTAAGTGAGTTTAAAGCTGATGATTTGCCACCTTTGCCACCTTGAGCACTTGTGCACAGTGCACACACACGCATGCACGTGCACGTGCACACACTCACACACACACACACACACACACACACACACACACACACACACACACACACACACACACACACACACACACACACACACACACACACACACACACACAGTGGCCTGGCCCATTATAATCCCTATTTAAAAATGCTAATTTGCTCTCTCCCACAGGTGCCTAAACTGTGTTTGAAACTAAATTGCTTGTCATAGCAGGTCATTCCATACCTAATGAATTCATACCGTATGCTCTCTCATTACACATGGAACTTGTGCTGAGTAATATGAAAGCCAATTCTCCAATTTGCCATCAGCTTGTGAATATTATACCGTAAGGCAAGAATGCGTTTGAAACCACAACCATATCCGCCATGTTTTATGGGAACATTTTAGTTGGTCTATCAAACAGACCAATTATGGCTGGCCACTTAGACACCCAGAATCCATAGACTCACAAATAAGTCTCTGAACGCTTCCCTCAATAGACCGAGGACAGTCTCCCGGCTTCCGTTACTAAAACTGGGTGGAAATGTGAGAGTTTGAAAAAAAACTGCATTGTAGAACCAATCCAACGTCTTTATGGCTGTCCTGTCCTTCATATTGGGACGGTGACAGAGGACAGAGGAACCAGACTATAGTACTTGTCTGACTTTCTTTCATCCATCTTTATTTCTTTTTTTTTTTTTTGCAGCGCTACTCCCACAACTTTGTTGGCACGCACTTGGGCCATCTGTCCAATCGACCGGCTTCATCGAGAATCGTTGCATTTTGCTAAGAGATACGTTATAGTTAAATTGATATCAGTGTATTAGTGAATTATTTTTTTCCCAAAATATGGAGATGACTGACATCATAGATGTCTGACTTCATAGACCACATGAGTTTGACACAGTATGTCCATCAATGGGCATTCCAAGATATGGGCTTAATATTAGTGATATCAGGGATCTGTGTGATTCGCGTCACGGCAATCACACTTGCATCTTTCTAGTTACTTGTGCCAGTAGAGCGTGCAAGTACTGTGTATGTAGGTAGGTAGGTAGTGTGTGTTTAAGCCCATAGCCCAATCAGGGACCAGCATTTCTGGCAACGTCATCATAAACAGCCGATGAGGGACCAACACTCCTGGTGATGCCAGTGGTGAGCGCACCTCATGGCGCACTCTGCTGGTGCACTCTGCTGGCACACAAGTAGGCCATACATGGCACAAGGTGCAAGTTGGCACCTCGACAGAGTGCAGTTCTAGTTAAAGACTGTGCTCGCCCACTGTTCTAACAACTACATTGCATTTTAGAACTTAAGTCCCCAGACTTATCAGTAGTGCAGTACCCCAATCAGGGCTTATCATCAGTGAGCATACTTTAGTTCTTCTAAGCAGGATGGTTCTTAAACCCATAACCTGAAGGGCCACAAACCGTGCCTATGTTATTCTACTACTGATTGCAATGACAGGGCTTTCCTCCATGCTGCTTTAAAAGTGAAGACTATACTTGCACAAGAGCGCTCACTCACATGTGGGCAATAAGCACTGTGAAACGCTGACCGACAACCACCAACAGAGGCAGGTCTTTCAGTTTGCAACACGAGCAGATTTATTAGCTGAAGTCTAACAAAAGCAGGGAGGGGAAAGCAACAAAACAGCCATAACACAAATCCCTCCCGGACCGTGTTTTTTCCAACAGGTACTGTATAATATGAGTTCAATGCACACTGAGGAGAGGATTTGCAGCATTAGTAGCCCTGGGCTGACCGTTCCACGGCTGTCAGTACTTTGCTAATTAGACCCCAGATGTCATCACTTCAAGCTGACAAAGAATTTGAACAGGCACCTATACATCCCTTAAAGGGATATTCCACTTTCAAAAAAACTTTTTGGTCTAATCAGGCTTGTATGAACACCCTGAACAGTTTTTAATTTTCTTCATTCAGTATTTAGATATTTGATGTAAATGTTTTCTGGCCCGCCACGCCCAGGCCCTCTCCCCACACACACCCATTGTAACTTCAAACTCCATTTTAACCATGATAGATTCATTAAAAACACACATTATTTTTTCTGCTGACTCATACTACCCTCCTAATACGTGAGCAGGCCATGTTTTTTCCATAACGTTTTTATCTGGTGGAAACCAGATCAGTAATCACCTCACTTTCTTTGACGACCATTGATTACCTCTTCTGGATAGGCTATTCATGTCACATGGTAGAGCTAAGGGCCAATCGCAGGACAGTACCCCAGGAGTGCCCTTCCAGACAATGGGGCGAGAACCAGGCTATGGGGGAAATTAGCAGTGTTGGCAAAAGTACTCAAATGTTTGTTGTCCCTGCTTAGCATTGACTTAGCATTGACAACATTGTCATGATCGTACAACTATCTAGTTTTAACGTACCAGAACGTTTTCTTTTTGGACAATAAAACATTGACAGGCAGGGGGAAAAAATCCATGAAGGACAGGGAATGCAATCGTTCACTCGCCGTTGGAAAATTGACTTATTAGACTATTCTGGATGTGTGGCTAACGGCTAACGCTAAAGTTAGCTGCAGGCTAACGCAGGCATGTTATACACAATTACTCATGGAATAAAACGGCGACCCAATTCACTAAAATGTGATAAAGCCACAAAAGCATCTCAAAATATCTAGGCTACATTTCACATAAACGCCAGAGCTTAACTCTGCATGTAAATAGGACTTTTTTTAAATTAATGTGAGAGATCGTGACATATTTTTGTTGGTCCTCCCAGAATATGGCTAACATGCTAGTCCTAGCCAGCCTGTATTAGCCCTTTGTAGCCAAATGCGGTAATATCGAGACTCCATTACTTAGCGATATTTATTCCGGTATTTATTCCGTTAATGTAATGCCACGTATGTTCCAAATGAACAATTATTAACCACGTAATGTTGTTATAATGATTTAATCTATTATTTATTTATTATCCCGTTTTCTTCTTCTCTGGCTTTGGAGGGAAAAATGATCCGCTTGCTTCCTGCCTGGAGGCGTCTGTGACTTCCTCAAATGCTGCGGTCCTTTCCTTTGTTGTTGAGTTAGCTTAGCATTGAATAGAACAGTATCCACGTCCAGAGCGTTTTTTTTGGACAATAAAACATTGACAGGAATGACAGCCAGGGGGAAAAATCTATCAGAAGGACACATGGAATGTAATCGTTCCTTTGCCGTCGGAAAGTTGACTTATTAGACTATTCTGGATGACTGTTTATTAGTGGCTAACGGCTAACGCTAGCTAGCGCTAGCTGCAGGCTAATGTAGCTATCGTATAAACAACTGGGTTACTGGAATAAAACGTGATCCAACTCTATTTTTGCCAATCTATGAAAATCTACAAGCTCACAATGCGAGGTGGTTGAGCCTGTAGATTGTGGTTTATTATCAGAGTCAGATGATCCTTCACGAAGTTACACAAACACTGAGACCCATGTTACACAAGGGAGCGTGTCGATATTTCGACGTATCATTTGTCCGACGGCACGCCACTTCGACGCGCCGATAGTTCGACTTAGGGATCGCGAGATTTCGGCGCCGCTATTTCGACGGCACCCTTTTTCGAAAAAAAGTATGCCAATGTTTCGACACGACAACTGTCCGACACGACAACAGTTCGACAAGACGGCACGGTATTGCGACAAGGCAGCACGGTATTTCGACAATGAAAAAACAAGTCTCTCAACGACGCGCTCCCCCCGACAGACTCATGGTGCCAACGCTCCAGCCTCCAGTAGGAGCGAGCAACCCGGTTGTAGGTCGCTAAATGATCTCGCCCTCTCTCCGCTCCTAACCCAGCCTTCCCCTCCCCCGACCCTTCTATCGTTTCTAGGCTATTTGTTGTTCTGCCTATCTACATAGGCCTACTGTGTTTTATCCGTCCGTCCGTCCGTCCGTCCGTCCGTCTGTCTGTCTCTGTCTCTCTCCCTCTCTTTCTTTCTCTCTCGTCTCTCTCTCTCCCTCCCTCCCTCACTCACTCACTCACTCACTCACACATACGCACAGACAAACCACAATTTTCTGTGGAGACCGGGTTGCAATGCACAAACACACACACACACACACACACACACACACACACACACACACACACACACACACACACACACACACACACTCACACACACACACACACACACCAAACGCTCTGAAAGTAGCCTATATAATCAATGCCAAATTGGGAATTATTTTGTAAAAAGGCTATGAACATGAACTGTAGGCAGGGGTGCTGTGGCAAATTGTGGGGGAGTGGGTCTCCATTTAGAAGCCCCGTGGATTTATTAGCTGGAGTACTAGTGATCGCCGATTAGGCCTATAATAACCTCTTTAATATGCTCCAGACTGTCCCGACAGAACTTATCACAGGGTGCATCCTCGCGCATCCTCTGTCTGTCTGTCTGTCTGTCTGTCTGTCTGTCTGTCTGTCTGTCTGTCTGTCTCTCGCTTTCTCTCTCTCTCCTCTCTCTCTCTCTCTCTCTCTCTCTCTCTCTCTCTCTCTCTCTCTCTCTGTGTGCGCGGTGGCACATGCTTAAAAGAACAGATCTGCAAGCTTAGCTAACATCCTGTATATCCGACGGTGTTGATAGCTTGTAAATCTGTTATTTTTGCGCATGTAACCTTGTACTTGTTTAAAAAAAAAACTCCATGCTCTGCAGCTTTCTATTGGACACAGACCGGCAGGTTCAGATTTGCATTATAGGCCTATTATGCCCACAGCTAGGGAGGAGAGTATATTTTACGTTTATATGGGGCTAGTACATTTTGCACCCATATTACTGTCATGTCTTAATAATATGTTGCTTTTAACAAGTAAGCTAAGTGATTGGTGGAGCCTGCTGCGCACTGACTGTGGCCATTCATTAGGCTACTCTTAAACAGGGCCGTGCTGTCCATACAGGCAAAATAGGCAGCCCCACACAGGCTGGGGGCCTCATGAGATTATTATAATTTTTTTAACCAACATGGGCATGGGCCCCCGTTGAGCTGTTGAACAGAGAACAGTTGAAGTGAGGGTTAACATGAAACAATTGCTTTGGACATATTAGCTCATTAGAATCTGAAAAGAGCTTGGCTCTCAAAGGTGCAGACCAGATAACAATGGCCCTAATCACCCAAGCAGTTCCTTCATGTGTGTTCTGTGATGTCACATACATCTTTAAAGTGATCCCTGACTAGTAAGCCATGTAGGCCTTAATATGTTATAATAACCCTCTTTAAAGTGATCCCTGACTAATACGACAAATATGCCTTAATACATTATAATTGTCCTCTATAACTACAATGTATAATTAAAAACACCTCAATTATTGTATTTCTTAAAGAAATAGCTAATCTTTCACTCAATAGGGGAAATGCCCGTCGCAAGTTGATGATGTCATAAATGTCAAGTGTGATCTATCCCTATGGAATTTATGGCATGCATGTGAAAATAAAAACAAACTTAATACTTCCTATGGTTAATATGAGCATCAAATCAATATTTCAAATGTGTTTGTGTTTTGTTTTTTTGCACATGCATGCCATAAAAATGACACCTGACATTTATGACATCATCAACTTGCGACAGGCATTTCCCCTACTGAGTGAAAGATTAGCTATTTCTAGAAGAAATAAAATATTTAAGGTGTTTTTAATTTTACATTGTAGTTATAGAGGACAATTATAATGTATTAAGACATATTTGTCGTATTAGTCAGGGATCACTTTAACCAAAATATACCATTTAAAACACTTACAATATATTCCTTTGAGAGAAAAAAAGTTATATTTTCAACCCATGGGGGGAGCCATTGCACTGTTCGTCGCATGTAGTGATGACGGTCGTAGAAGATACATTTTGTCTGGACGGGCCAATTTAAAATGGCGGTGTAAACACGTTTTAGATGTTGAATTAAACACTTTACTAACCCGGCGAAACATCCTACTTGATTGAACAGAACAGAAAAGCACCACACTACTAACTACAGTTAATCTGAGCTTCAAGACAATGTTTGTCAAGTGGCCGGCACTTACACATACATTACATGAGTTAACAGGTTCAGACAATGGTCTATTGATATGCATACATGCCCTGCTGTGACATATCTAATAGGTATTGATATGCATGTATAAATTCATTGAATAACCGATTAACCATTTAATCTACTATAGTCCCTGAAAATCGCAGGCCCCCCCTGCAAGTGAAAATCGCAGGGCCCCCCTTTTGCAAATGATGGAGTTCTATCTGTCCGTCATTCAAGGTTGTATGTGTAAATAAGCCGAAAAGCTTACTAGGATCTCCTTTTAGTTGACCTTGGCTTGTACCAGTGAACTGTACTGTCATGAAACTGTACTTTTAATAGTCTTCAATCAATCAATCTATCTGGAAGAAGTTGCACGTGAACTCTGCAGCCGCACAGAGGCACTCCAACAAGACCACTCTGACAAGCTAAATGCTGGGTGCAGTAAATGTATTTGTCTGCATAAAGGCAATAATTGAAGTAGCTATGAATTGAAATATAATTAACAGGCTGCCTGTGGACACACATCCATTTACATGTATTTATTGTGAGACAAAGGTTGAGAACCACTGCAAAACAGGCACTTAAAAGTTATTCTTGTTCTTATTATCATTAAGGTAGTTAGTTATTTGTAGGTAATAACTCTGATATTCCCATTATGTTATCTTGTAGCTATAAAAATTCATGTGAGAGTGAAGCACAATTGCTTTTTCTTATTGTTTATATGGAATTATTTTTGAAAAAAATGCTAGTTTGCATTAAACTCGTGATTTATTTTTCTCATATCTTAATTATTTGAAAATATTTTCAAATAATTAAAAACAAAAGTTTAGGAAACCAAATGTAAACAGGCATTTACTTGCGACTCCTAGAAATTGGTCCGCAACCCACACATGGGTCCCGACCCAGGGGCCTCAAACTGGGGTTTGCCTGGGTCCTCCTAGGCCCTAAGCACGGCCCTGCTTATCCCGTAAAGATTACTTTATCCCACGTCCTCAGGTAATGGAGAGAGAGAGAGAGAGAGAGAGAGAGAGAGAGAGAGAGAGAGATTACTTTATCCCACGTCCTCAGGTAATGGAGAGAGAGAGAGAGAGAGAGAGAGAGAGAGAGAGAGAGAGAGAGAGAGAGAGAGAGAGAGAGAGAGAGAGAGTGAGTGAGAAGAAAGACGAGAAAGAACAAAACACTATGGGGTCGGCCGGGGGAGGTAAGGCTGGGTTAGGAGCGGTGAGCGTGTGTGTGAGAGAGACTTTTTTTTCTCGAAATACGTGCAGCCTTGTCGAAAGACCGTGCCGGCCAGTCGAAAGACCGTGCCGCCCTGTCGAAAGACCGGCGTCAGTTTTTTCGAAAAACCGTGCCGTCGAAACAGCGGAGCCGAAATCTCGCGATCCCTAAGTCGAACTATCGGCGCGTCGAAGTTGCGTGCTGTCGAACATTTGGGACGTCGAAAAAGCGAGATTTCCCCTTACAGAAAGCACTTAGCATAGCTACAGTTAGCTATTTTAGGTGTTGATGTCCAGTTTCGAGCAGTAATTCACACAGTTACTGTGTGTGAATTATTTAGAAACTGACCATTAACACCTGAAGACTATTGGCAAACGTGGGCTTATGACAGCAGAACAAAGGATTACATTTGGGCATTATGAGAAAGAGATAGAATAGTAGTTCTCGTTTATTGATACCAGTGGTGGAAAAAGTACTCACATACTATACTCAAGTAAAAGTATCAGCACTAACTAAAGTTTTCTAGTAAATGTAGTGGAGTAAATGTATGATATTTGGATCTGAGATGTATTGTGGAGTAGAAGTAAAAGTATTGGAAATAGGAAACAGGTACAGTACAGTAGGCCTACATGTAACGGAAGCTTTTCCCCAATAAATAAAAAAATACATTCACAACAAAATACATGCTAACTCGGTATCATAGCTGTATGTCTATAAGCATCCACACCACAGTTGCACATAATTATTATTTAAAGCAGGAAAATGTAAATAATATAAGGAATAGACAGGACATTCACAGGCGTCTACTGCAGATTACATCCCACAATAGTCAGTCAGTTATATGTTCACTTTGTCACGTTCATTCAAAGCATTATGGGAACATTGAGCAGTCATCATCATCTTCATCTCAATATACTTTTCCAAATACAAATGTGTTTAAAAGCATCGCCTGGTCTTCCTGGTTGCTGCTTCTTCTTTTCTTTGGGGTTTATTGGTGGTTGGTGTAACCTTAAAGGTGCATTACCGCCACCAACTGGAGAACCCACTCATGAAAACCCATTTTATTTCAATGGCTGAAGGACAAAATGTTTGACACTGCAGTGGTGTAATAAAAAAACAATCCACCATAGAACTAATTTATTCTTTGTCAGAATATCTGAAAGAACCAGGGAATTTGTGTCTGAACAGCCAATTGATAGGATTATAGCAGAACGATTCGAATTGGAATGGAATTGTGTTAAGTGGCCTTTAATAGCTTGCATTCGACGAATTTCAATCTGAAAGAACCAAAATGTGTTGGGACAATTAAGTAGCCTACACTAGTATATAGACATGCATCAAATACTCATCTTTTAAATACATTTGTATCCCTTGCCCCTCTTACTGTTTTAGACATATTTTTTATTTTTTTATTTACATATCGACTGCATAGTACTGCGTTCTATTAGTCATTCAATGATATATGAGATACTTTAATGGTTTCCTGTGGAAATAAGCTTAGTCTTTTCATGGATCTCCTTTTAGTGGACATTGTACCAGTGAACGGTATCATCCTGAAACTGTACCCTTTCCTATGCAAACTTCTAATAAATAAAAATCAATGTCTTTTAAATGATACATTATTTACTGCACTTTTATTTTGAAGGCTGAGTGAATCTAAGCAAACAATGTATCGCACAGTTATTTGTAGGCTATATAAAATCCAAAACTTCAAAACTTCAGAATATGATTGTCTCCGACCTATCCGAGTAACTGCTGCATGTAAAGTTATTCTTGTAGTCAGGCTCGTACAACGATGTAAAACGAAGTCTTGTATTTTTATATATTTAAATATTTATGTGGTTATAAAGTAGCAGATTTAGCAGCTACAGTGGTATGGCCAGCAGAGGGCGATAGAGATAATGGTAGAACATAGGAGGAGAACAGTGGCGTTCTATCCCACATTTCCTCACAAGGTGGCAAAGGCCACCCGTGTATTACAGTAAACATTAGCCACGTATTATGTTGCAAATGGGAAATTAATAAATTAATCTAAGGTAAATACTTATCAATGTATTGTAAAGGTTTAGCTACTTTCACATATAGCCGACAGTGAATTATAATATTAATTATGCAACATAGATGATAAGAAACACCACCAGTAACTTCAAATGTGCAATTTATTACAAAGGAACAAATCACCCAAAATACTTCAATAAAAGGCTGAGTGAATCTAAGCAAACAATGTATCGCACAGTTATTTGTAGGCTAGATAAAACCCAACTATGAAAAACAACTATGCAACATTACTTATAATATTACTCCGTTCACGCCCCACTCATTATCATTATGGATAGACTGTTCAAAGTCCCCGACTTTTCACCACACCATTCCACCAGATTTTATA